>NC_031770.1:8638553-8721053 GCF_001522545.3 Parus major | reverse complement strand
TAGCATTGCAAAGTCTGCATTTAACAAGATTAGTTTTTAAACTAAACCAGTATATTTTAATTTTTTATATGCATGGATTTAACGTACATGGTGAATAACATCTCTTTATAGAATTTTAAGTATTTGAGACTCGTTATTGTTTAAAGAAAAGTTGCTGACTTCATCGCAAGCGTAGCCTAGTAAAAATGGGGCCTGGAATAGTAAACTGTTGCAGAGCTGAGGCAGAAACTGGTAACCTTCTGACCTCTGACTTTTACTGGAAAATGATATGCAACATAAATTCAGGGGGCCTTTTTTCTTTCAAGTATGTGTATACATATATATTCTAGTGGTGCTGTTCACAATGCTATAGTTGAAGTGGTGTCAACTTGTTCATTAGAGCCTCTTGCTTTTGGAGCAAACTTTAAATCTATGGGTTTTTTTTTTTAAGGCTGAAAAAGCTGCTTCAAAAATAAGCTTTGAACTAAAATGTGGTGTTTTGAGAGGGTTTTTGTATTTGGTTAGGGCTGTTCTTTTATTAGACGGATGTGCGTGTGTTTATGTGGATATGTGCGTGGACAAAACATCTGTGGGGAGGCTTGCCAGAATGCTCCTAGAATGCGTTGGAAATTGAGCTTAGTTCCTGGTGCACTTTTAAAGATTTTCAGACTTCATTTTCTCCTAAATGTGGCATTTTAGTAGTCTGGAGTGCTGGTCATATCTGAGGTCTTACTGCCATCCTGGTCAGTTCCTAGCAAGGTGCATGCTGCAGCCTCAGTCAGGAGGGGTTTTCTAAGGTGAGTTTCAAGCCTGAGTCCTGTGAAGTATCTGCAGAAGAACTTGTCAGTTCTGAAACTGTTGTCCAAAGCCCATTGGTTTATTGAGGCTGGAATTGCTGCCAGTGCTTGATAGAGTGTTTTGTGAAGAGGGCTCATTGCATTAAAACTTCGGAGAAGAGTAACGAAAGTGGTAATTTGATAACTGGAGCTCTCAGGTCAAGTTTGGGGAAGGAATTTTGGAAAAGAGATCCTGTCCTGGGGGTCTCTGTTACCAAGACTTACCTTCAGGCCACTTGCCACCTTTGGAAATGGCATTGTTTTTGAGGAAGAGGAATGTGGTAATGGTAGTGGTGGTCTTGCTGAGCCTTGCTTTATGTCTTGTTTACATGAAATGCTCTGAAGGTTGAGATTATGGGGGAAGCTCATTTGTTTAAGCACACCCATGCCTGCATGTATACCTTCTGTAAAAAAAACAAAACAAAATCCAAACTGTGATTTTAGCATTTCCCTATGGGGAAGAAGTCAAAAAATACGACCCCAAAGGACTGAAACGGAAGAAAACAAAAAGGTAGCAAATATCCTGCCTCTCCCCAACTGCATTTAATTTCCAGATGCTGTGATTTGGTGGCTTTTCTTCTGTGGCCTGATGTTAGGAGTGCAACACTGTGGTTAAACCCCTGTGTTCACCACTGCTGGGTGCTTTTCTTGGCAGCAGAAGGAGCCAGCATGGCACTGCCAGAGCAGCCAGGTGCTGCGGAGGGGTGGCAGCAAAAGGCTGGGGACCCACATGCTCATGCTTGCAAGTAGAGGAGTTAACTCGAGATGCATGCGTTGCGTGACATATATTCAGTATATTATGAGCTTCCCTATTTTTAGGAGTTTGTAAAAGTTCCTTTTGGTTCCTTCCATCTGTCAAGATCACGTTTGCCACTTAAAAAAAAAAAAAAAGCAAATCTGATCACCAGAAATAAAACCCTCTAAAACTGTCTGGTTTTAGGTTGTTCTCACAACCTACTTCCCTTGTTGGGGTAGGGAAAAGCACCTTCTGGGCCAGGTTTGCAGCCTGGCTGAAAGTAACACAGGGATGTAAATGTAAGTTTACACATTTACTGGAAAAGCTTAAGCCTTCAGCAAGACTTTTCTCCTTGGTCCTTAAGCCAGAGTATGTTAACGTCTATTTTTGGACTTTTTTGAGATTTTTCTTCTTTACCTTATTCATCACAACAAATCCTGCAATGTGTGATTTCAACCTACTTATGTCCCAGTGAACAACACTCATCAAATGATTGCCTTTGAAATCAGGAGAGACGGTCTTTCCTGTAAACATTTTAAAGTCTTTTTAATCGTGTAAATTTATTTACTTAGTAAATAGTAATAACTCCCAGCTGCTTCGATCTATTGCAGAAATCCATATTTAACTGCTAGGGAGCTGTTCTGAGGTCTTGTGCCACTGAACAGCAGGATATGTTATTGCATAGTACGTTGACACAACCTCTCCTAAAGGCCTGCTATTGTGTCATCATAGGGGATAGTTATAGTACAGGAATGCAGAATAATATTATGAAAAAGTTTTCCCGTTGCTCTGAACTTAATGGCAAAGGCCTTTGGAGGTCTGTCTCCAAATGCTGCAAAGAGATCTGAATTTACATAGCGGAGAAATAATTCACTAAATCCTATTTAAAAGAAGAGACGCAAATTCTTATGTATAGGCAGGTGATGCTGAGCTCATGGCAGCGCTGTTTTATCTTACTGTGTCTTGTAACTTCAAAAGATTCCTGTTTGGGATATTGAAAGATCTATTTTGTTTGTTTTTCAAATAGTGAGGCCAGGAAGATGCTGAACAAAGCCTTGGTACAGTCACTTTTAATCCAGAGTGGAGTTCTTTATTTCTCATGTTTAGCTCTCCTACACAGCTTAAAAGAAAAAGAAAAATAATCCATCAGTGTCACCTTATTTGTGCTTATTTCTTCTTTCTCCCTTGTTTTTTTTTTTTTTCCCCAAGCCTCAGCCTGTGTTCAAAACATTTTTTTAACCTCCAAATAATTGTTGCTTCTTAAAGCCAGGAGTAGAAAGCAGCCATATTTCTTTATAAAAATGTATCAATGGCTGCAATGGCTTATTTATTTTTTTTTCCAGGGTTTTGTAGGAGTTTGAGCAACCTATAGGCAAAAAGGCAGTCGGGTTTATTATTGCTGGGAATCTCCAGGCGGTTGTTTGGAGGCTGCAAAGGCAGGCGGCAGGGCCGGGAAGAGGGGGAGAGAAGGGCCACGTTATGTTCCAGATGACTGAGCAAGGATTTATATACCAGCTTGCATTTTTTTTTTTATTTTTTTTTTCCCCCTCCTTTTTTTTATTTTTTTTTTTTAACATGGGAGAAGAAAAGTAATAAGAGCGGGGAGGCATTTGAAGCGGTCAGATGGCCGATGACTAATGGGATAGGTGGGCAGGAGCCCTCGGATTGGGTGTCTTAATGAGCACATTTCGCACCGAGTTTGGGCTGCAGTTCCCCTTCACCTTTGCCCTTTATTGACCGAACTGACACTTCATTTTTCACATACTTCCAATTATGGCTGAGCTTAAGTGTCGCCCTGCCTCCTTTCTTTCTTGCCTATGGATGGCTTGAGAGTGGCTAAGGCCACAGAAGATATTTTAATTTGAAAAACTACCATAGCAAGGCAGGTTTAGGGTGTAACCTGAAACTGCTGTCACTTGGCAGTTTCTCCGATGAAAACAAAAGTTTTAATGTTTCTTGTTGAGCGCTTCACCACCGCTCCCCCCTTCCTTCTCTGTGGTGACGTGGGGAATTGCTTTGGGGGCGATTGGGTTGGTGAGGGGTGTTTTCCTTGGGGTAAATCCTTTCTGGCACTACAGGTGTCATGGGTGGGAGTCACCGAAGTGAAGAGGTAAACCCAAATGAAAAGCAGTGCCGTGCCTGAAGGATGGCTCCTTTTTCCTTCTCAACACAGCGTCTTCTCAAAGGGCTTCTTGTGATGTAATGCCCTGCCATGTCCTTTGCCGGACGATCCCCTTATGGAAAAGCAGAGCATGATTGTGCTTGCGCTTCTCAAGCCCTAGACCATTGTGGATTTGTTGTTTTGGTAATATTTAATGCATGAATGCAGATTTGAGCCTGGCCTGGCTGTGAAGCTTTGAGAAGTGGCTGGAAATGATGTTGGGAGAGGCTGGTAGGGCGAAAAGATGGAAAAATCTGCAGTCACCCCTTTGCTGTACGAGGAGAGCCATGATATATCTCCCACTGCTCAAGCCTGTGTGCATTTCCACGTTGGCTTTTACACGCAGAATCCTTCCAGGGCGGAAATGTCTGTTTGCTTTCGCAGGGCTTAGGGGGTTTCGGAGCATGCGGTTTTCCTACCAAATGTGGATTCTGTCGGAAATAGTTGGAATAAGTTGTGCTCGCATGGGGTGGGTGGGTTTAAGAACAAAATAGCTGCTGTTAGACCTTCACTTCCCAGCAGCACCACTGGATTTTGCAGCGTGGTTTTCACTACCGGCTCTGTCATGTGAAATTTGGGTGAGTAATGTGTGGGCATGTCACCTGTGTGCCAGTGGTGATTGCTTTACATTTAAATACATGGAGAGACTATGTTGACAATTATTTACGTCCAAACAGAGGCCCCCTAAACCACAGATGTATTTATCCCAAAAAAAAAAAAATAAAATAAAAAAGTATGAAGTATTACCTACTTTATTATGTAGCCCTCTGGCATAGTAATGGCATGGCATATTTTTACTATAATATGGTAATAAAAGAATATGTAAAAGGCAGACAAAGGTTCTGTCTTTTCACTAAGGTGACCCCTGTTACCAAGTAACTGCTTTACTTATGAGCTTATTAAAAACTCAAAAAAAAAATGAGCTTTTCATACTTCACAGGCATTGATGTGAAAATGAGCTGTCCTACGAGTAGTTTTCTTGATCATTTTTAGAACAATTGATTAGCCAAAGAGCCGCTGTCATTAGTTGACATTGACTGATAGCAATTTGTCACAAGCTCCGAAGGTCAGCCAGGCAGTGGAAGCTTCGGCTTGTCTTTGATTGACCTTTTCTGATGCCATTATCATGCGATCGGTTAGACTGGATGTGACCCTCGATTAGAAAAGACAGGGCATTAGTCAACAGGGGCTGCTCCCTGTGTTTTTTCTGGCGCTTTATGTATTGTGAATCCCGAATTAAGCGTAATAGGCTTGTTTGGAAACGGAGCAGTATCAGTTTTCTTGCTGAGGCTCTGCCATCCCCTTTTCTTTCCCTGCTTTTCCATCAAGCAGGCAGCGCTCGCTTTGCTTTAAATCAGCGTGAGCACCTGTGCCCTCTTCCTTTGACGTGAGATACGAGATTTAAGCCAGGCCCATATTTATCTGAAACGCTTCGTGTAGGTGCGTATTGTTCAGCAGCACCAGCATTAATTATTTTTATCTCCCCAGAATCATGTTTTATTTTTTAACAGTGATTGAGTGGTTGAGGATTATGCTCATAACATGATGTCAATTTATCATTCTGCTCTAAAGCCGGGGGGCGTGAAACTGGTTTTTTCCTCCTTCTAGTTTAGGTTTTCAATTTTTTGTTTGGTTTTGGCTTTTTTTTTTTTTTCCTTTTGGTCTCATCAGCCTGATTCAGCTGTTAAAGTTAGATTTCAACAGTGTTAAGTCTGTGTGCCTCAGCTAAGCAGGGTTGTGCTTCCAGAATGGTGCATGGGAGCAAGTTCTTACTTAGAAGTGGGTGTCTGTCATGATTTGAGCATTAATCTATTCCCAGTGTCAGGATTTATTTCAATCATTCTCATTAGCTTAAATGCCTGTTATTAGCAGGCATTTTTCTTTTTTGCTCTGGTAAAGCTAACTTAAATACTTATAAACGTTGCTTGTTTTCCCTAAATTGTGGGTAACATCATCGTAAATGAGCTCTTTTCCTTGTAAAAAAACCTTCCTTCTTTCCATTTGCCTTTCAGGGGAAACCTGAATTTCTCTAAGCACCAACTTGTTTTTCAGGTCAGCCCCTAGAGATAATAAGCAGTTCAAAACCAGCACAACCATTTCAGCACGGTTTAATGTGACTTTCAGTCTTTGCTCAGGGAAAGCTTCCAGCTGGGAGGGGAGCAGAGAGACGACCATGTCAGGAAGCAGATCTTTCAAGCTGAGGCTACTGCCATCATTGGCAGAGCAGAAGGAGGGAAAAAGACTTTGGAAACTGTTTACCTTTAAAGTGGCTATGGAAATACAAATATTCCTGACTTCTCAGCCCGTCTGTAATCAAGCAGAGAAATCCATGTGCTGGAGTCCTTTTTTTTTACTTTTTTTTCTTTTTTCTTTTTTTTTTCTATTTTCTTGGCAAGTTTTTCTAAACTCAGAAATGTCCACCCATTAAACATCTGTGTGGCTGTGCACAAGCCCATGTATACATAGAAGTGTATATAAGAACGTGGCCCTGACCCTGAACTGAGAGCATCCATTGGCTTTTGCAGCCCCCAAAGTGTGTCTGCACAGAACCAGGTGTCTTACTGAGTGCAGGATCTTGAAAATGCCAAGCAGAGAACAGTGGTGGAAAAGAATCACATTGTTAAATTGAATTTTGGGCTGTTAGCTAAAAGCTCTGGTGTGGGACTGAAGGGCACCTTGCTTTCCTCCCTGGATGGGGCAGAGGGAGGTTTGGTTTTGTAAGAAGTTGTAGAAATAGGTTTGAAGTTTTTAGTGCCCAAGGTGCCCCTTTCAACAGTACTGGAGTTGAGTGTTTTCAAGGTGGCTGGTATGATTTTTTTCTTTTTTTTTTTTTTTTGGTTGCTTTATTCAGGTGTGGTGGGTTTTTTCCTACACATCCTGGATGTTTTCACTTAAGTTGTGGTGACTCACTGGAGCTAATGAGGTTCCCACATGGCCCATATCAAGGGCCATCTTAGTATTCCCACCTTAAGAGTTCTAGCCATTTGCTTTTCCAGGTCTTGGTGGCTTCAAGTGAGCCTTTTGCAATCTGATGTAGGCAGAGTGAGACTTTAAGGTGTGTCATTGACCTCTTTAACTTGGAGGTTAAAAAAACAGAAGTTGTGATCTTGAGATGTTTGTTTTGAGAGACATTTTATCACAAGGAGTATAAACTCATAAACATGTCGTATTTCTGGATTAGTGATGCAACAGGGTGTGCCATCAGGCTGCTTGGCACAAACCATTTTCCTATCTCTCACATGAAAGGCTGGGAGGGTAAAGATGACTAAGGTTGGAGGAGAAGTCTTTAAAATTAGTTCTGTATGGAGAAAGTGGGTGCTTGTCCCATAATGCAAGAACTAAGGGTGGGTGTTGATGGCACAGGAACTGTTCCAGAGTGTTACTAGGTTTAAAACAAACAAAAATGTTTTATGTGTTGGGTTAAATTTATTGCTACAGAACTGCATTCTGAGGAGGTCAGCAGGGGACAAAAAGAGATTAGACCAATTCATGGAAAAAAAGGTTCTTCTGTAGCTATTAAAAACCCAGGTCCAGATGCAACTGCTGTCTCAGGAAGCTGCCCAAGTGCTGATTGTCAGAGGGGTGGCACAGCTGCCTCTGCGTGCCCCCACTTTCCGTAGTGTTTTCCTAAACACCCGTTATTGTTCCTGAGACACACCACCACAAGACACAGTTACTTCGACAGATGTCCTCCAGTTTTTGTGTTAAAATAATTTTTTATAATTCAATTCAGAAAATAAAAATGGGGGTTTTTTTTTTTTTTTTCCCCCCCCCCCCTTTTTTTTTTTTTTTAAAGGCTCTTGCTAATGCTGCCATGCTTTTTGTTGGGAAGAAGGTAGACATAGCTTGTATTTTCTTGCCCTTATTACCCTGATGGGGGGAATGGTTTGATGCTATTCATTCAAATTTGACAGGTGATTGCTTCTGTAAATGAATGCACTCAAATCATAATTGTTGCAACAGAATTGTTTGATTACCTGGCGGTAGCCTCTTTCTCTCTGATAGCTTTTGGATCACCTGTTTGCTGAGAGCATTTGACAGTCCTCATGTTTATTACCCAATTGAATGTCAGTAGCAATTGCAGCTAAAGATAAACGAAAATGCAAGTACTTGTTGACCTTGACTTTTTTCCACAAGATATTGGACTTGATGGCTCTATTGCTGTTGAACTGATAAGAGTTATAAACAGTAGTTGAAGGAAAATGTTTTATTCCCAGAGGAAAATACCACACTGCTGTGGGAAATGGCATCTGACTAGCGCTCTTTGCCAAATTTGCTTGGTTCACCTTCATTTAGACTGTGGGAAAATAAAATCCAAATTTCCCCTTTTATGACTTTAATATCTCTGCAAACATGAATTCCTGAGCTCTTTGTAAAGTTTTGTTGGCAGACTGTGCCAATAACAGACAGCGAGCACGAGACCTCGCCGTGTTTTATGATGTGCTATAATGAGGATTCTCAATTCTTCCTCATTTTTGGGCTGATTTGATAATTACAGGGAGGGAGCAGAGCTTTATTCTCCTATTCCATGGGAAGCTTAATATGTCTGCAGCCGGCAAAGACTGGGAAATGTGTGGCTGTGAGTGGATGTTGTCGGACTGGGGCTGTCTGGGGATGAAAGCCAAGTTATTGCAGGGATGGAGAGGTGATTCTTTCATAGGTCAGTTTTGCACCCACTTCTTCAGGCAAGGTCCCACATGGGGTCCTTTGCAGGTTTTTGGTAGGAGGGGGTCGATTTGGTAGTGCCCCTCCCAGCTGCCTTTGGGAAATGGGAGGGAGGGATGAACTCCCACCCCAGCAAATTTTCCTGCTATAACCCCCCATATATGTATTTATATAAATTTATTTCTAATCCTGCTCTAATATGAAAACCTGAAAGGAAGACTTCAATGGAAACAGGAGAAGGCAATAGGCTTTGAGATCTTTCAGGATGAAAGTCACTGAATAAACATTATATGTAAAAAGCACAAAAGACAGTGGAATTATATTCTTTAAAACATTAAGTCCTTCTTGTCTCGGCAACTGCTCTGATAAACTCTGTACAGTATTGTAGGAGCTTGTTAAAGCTCTGAAATGCAGGATTAAGCAGTGCTGTAACAGTTAGCAGAGTCAGACGAGTAATCTTATTGCATTGTAATTTTTTTTAGGTAAGATTAAGCTGGCATTGCATTATATGTTTGTGGGCGAGGGGCCATTCTTCAAGGGATTAATTAATAGGATCAGCGCTGTAAAGATGCTGACATAATTTTTTCTGGGCACATTGATGCACACGGGCTTTTATTATTGCTATTCTTTTTCATTTTTCTTCCAACTTTAAATTCATGAACGAGATGTGGACTTTGGGCAATCAGAGCAGCCTTTGCAGCTTGCAGCAGTGGCGGTGTCAGAGCCACCTGTCATCCTATAATTCATCAGGGACCACTTCTCACTGGCCTGGTGACCCACTAGCTGGTGACATGAGAAATACCAGAGGGAGATGCCTGATGTCCCTTCTGCCCAAGCTGGGGTGGGATCGTAGGGATCTGACTAAGCAAATGCCTGGCACTGCTCTGGCAGGGCTTTGGAAGAGGGTGCTGTTGGAAAAGTCTTTCACCTTTCTGCTTTGGCTGTTTAGCCATGATGCCTCCTCCACGTAGCCTTTGGTTTGATGTGCTTTAACTTTTGCTGCTCAGGCCTGGAAGGTGTGAAAGGACATGGGGGAGAGCGTGGCTGGGCCCGTGATGTGCAGTGGGAGCAGTATGACATCAGGATAGGCACTGCCACCCTGCCTCCCTCTGTGGTTTGGGAACTTCCTCATCACTCTGGCATCTAAGAGCCAGTATATAAATATATATACATATAACTTATTTACCTATTATAAATATTATGAGTATTTTTTGTTTGTTTGCTTGTTTGTTTCTCTTGAGTATTTAAAATCTCACACAGATTTTGCAGTCAGGTTTTTGCAGTTGCTCTTGGCCAACAGTGTGGGAAATAAGAAACAGCATGTAAATAAATAAAAATACCGTGGGGACAGTCTTTTCAACTACTTGTCCCCTAGTCCTAAGTTTTCATGAGGGTGATTCTGTGCTGTGGGTGAGAGATGGCCCTTGCAACCCCAATTCTGTGTATTGTCTCCAGGTTGTAAGTACATCTAGTAGGAGAAGACCTACTAGAAGACACCACTTATGCCCTTGGAAAAGACCTAATGGTGGCAGACATACCCTAACTTATTCTGAAATCTTCCCAGTGCTCTGAATAGCAGTGTCACATGGATGCATGCTAAATATATTCTGGAGTCTGTAGTGTCCTGATGGACCTCAAAGAAGGCATATCTTAGCTTACTCTGGTCAGCAAGTGAAGGTCAGGGAAGCAAGGCTTGTAGGATGGAGAATCTTTTGTTGGTCTCATTGCTGTGCCAAGAGAATCTCCTCCCTTTCTCCCTCCTGGCACAGCACTGAGGGAGAAACCCCATGGTGGAGTTCGTGCTTGGAGCCCTGGATTATAGCACATGCACTGCATTAAATGCCTTCCTGGAGCAGGGGAAAGAGGGAATGAGGTCAGCATCGAAGTTAAGTGTCATTTAAAATGGGGTTAAAGTTTCAGGGCACTGTATCGTCAGGGTGTAGCAGCTATTTGCTAAAGAGCAGGGGATAAGATGCAGGCAAATTACAGCACAGGCAAAAAAAGGCAACAAAGTGGAGTTGAAATGTTGTGTTCTTTCTGTACTTCTTGTCCTTTCCCCACTTAGTAAAGCATCTATTTATCTCTCCTGTCCCCTCATCCTGCCTGTGGCAATGAGAATGCCCCAGGAGAGGCTTTTGTGCAGGATTCTTCCTGCTTGCTTTTTTATTTTTTTTTTTTGTATCTGTCTGCACTAACCCTGTGCAAATTCTGCATGAGGCCAGCTGTGTAAAAGCAGGAATAGTGGTGATGTTAATTCAGTGTAACTGTTGGACAGACCTGCTATGGTTTTGTACTGTAGCTCTGTGATGGGCTGTAGGAAAGCAGAGGGATGTTCTGTTGATGAGCAGCCTGAGCCACAAAATCTTTGGATGTCAGTCTATAAATATTTATTGTTTGTGAGTGTGTTTGTTCGTATACATGCTTGGATGTGACTACTTCCTACTACTACACTTTCTTATTCTGTCAACCTGGCAAGGAAGGCGGTAAAACAACCACCCTTGTGAAGCACAGGGCATTTTTAGAACCTTTTAGAACCTTTCAAATTTCCTTTACAAGGAGCGTTGTGCTAAGTTGCTTGGTGTTACAGCTACAAGAAACAAATTAGGAAGCAGTGCTAACATTAGTGTCTCACCACATATTTAATCCAGCTAAAAAACCCCTGAGGTGGCCATAATTTACCAGGCTGAAGAGCAGAGAGGGCTGGCATAGCCACCTCATCAAGAAATGTAAAGTGATGACTTGGTTTCATTTCAGCCAAAGGCTGTTGGTGACTTAGTTGAATTTAATCCCAATAAAGTAACCAGCTAACAGGCTGCAGGAGGAGCATGTTAGTCATGACATGGGTATATCAGCTCTTCACCACCATTAATTATATTTCATCACTGAAAAGCAGAATATGCATATTATGCAATTTTACAGCATGGCTTTCCATACATAATGTATTAATAAAAATTAGAATTGCTCCGTACAGATGAATTGAAATGCTGTGTGTTACCAATACACAAATTTTATTTACAGTTGTAGTTGGTGTATGTGAAATGACAGTATTAAACTTAAAAGTGCCTCTCAAGTTGATAAATGCCAACTCGATACTAAACACATTAATACTCAGTTAAAATTAGCAATCAATTTACTTGGATATTGGAGGTTAGCCAGGGATGGATCTGAAGTTGTATTAGGTATATCGTACTGGTCTGAATACATCATATGCTGTTGCAAAAGCATTGTGCTAATTTTAGCTTACAAAGAGGATGAAGATAAACTGCCTGCTGCTAGTTTGCCATATGCTATCCTGGTGATAATATTCAAGTCGAAAATATTCTGCAGAGAGTCTTATTGTTTCAGTAAAAGAAAAGTGGAACAGAGTTAAGCAAATTTCTGCTCTGTAAATGCATACAAAATAACGAAATAAAACAAATCTCAAACGCTGGTAGATGAGATCTGTGGAATTTGTTTTGGGTTTATTGGCTTTCATGGGAGTCAACAATTTATTTTAGTACATATTTGATCCAATTGTATCCATTTCTCGCATGTAAATCTTAAAATCAATCTAAATAAAAATCGAACTTTGTTCTGGTAGGCAGAAATATAGTCTGAGTTGCTCCTAACTAGTTAAGCCTCCCATCCTTCAAGTTTGGTACGGGAATAAAGGCGCTGCTGAGCTGATTTTTCATGAGCTTCTCCCTTTGCTTTGTTTATTTAAAAACACAAAACATATTCTGGTTTCCATATGGGGAGGATTTTGCTTCTCCGTGTTCAGTGAGGAGCGTTTGCCTTCTCCATCTGCACCCGTGGCCAGGAGAGGGGTGTGTGAGGAGGGGTGCCCAGACCCCTGGGGTCGCAAGGGCTGGGGGGAAGCTTTGCATTAGCAAGTGGTGAAAAGCTTGACCTTCGAGTGACCTGGGTCAAGCAAACCCCCTGCTGAAGTGTCCCATTTGGACATGGATACCTGTGGGGTGAGGGAAGAGATAAAGGAAAGGGGAGGAAGATAAAGTAATCCCATTGACCTGGGAACTTCTCAGATATTACAAGCAAGGGAGCATCAGGAATAATAAAAGAGTGGCAATATTTGTCTGCCCCCTGTATCTGTGTAATGTCATTTCCAAAGGGCTGGAGTAGATAATAGCAAATGTGCTTTCAAGTATCAGTTCAATCTCTTGAAGTGATGGGGAAGACTGGATGCTCTGATCTGGCGGGTGCTGGAGAGTGTAACACAATCCTCGTCGCTGCAGAGAGAATTGTATAAATTCAGATTTTATACAAAGATCTGCTGATTGCATCTCTTGCTAAAGTGTTAAGTAAAAGATCTGGCTATAAGAGATGGAGAGTCTACTATTGTCTGGTCTTCTGCCTTGTTTTTATAGGGGTTTTCACAGGAACAAATACCAATTGCCAAAATAAAAGCAAGTGGTGTGGCCAGTCCGTATCATGGCAGGACACATGCTCTTGAGTCAGCGTGGGCAGGAAGCTTGGCAGGTCTGTCCCCCACCATTGCCATTGCATCTTTATCTCTCTGCTTCATTGTTTGCCACTGAGTGCTTGAAATTCCAGTTTCCAAGTAAAAACTTCCTGTTTCTTGCATTTACATTCAGTTTGGTAAGACATAAATTTAGTTATCTATCAAGGAGGGCTTTTTTTTTTTTCCTCTCTCAAGTAAGGCAAAATAGGAAGAAGAAATTAATTATGATTTGGTGATAAGAGGTAGAATTTTACATTTTCCCAGATTCTCTGTGGCAGGAAGCATGAGGTTGTATTCTTGTGATAAGGTGATGGATGGGAGCTAAATTCAGCCTTTCCATCCTGAGTAATTTTAGAAAGAGCCCTGAAGTCCAGATCTTGCTTAGAAACAGAGATGAGCATATTCAGTCTTCATTAGCCACAGTTTCCTTGCTAGAGCATTGCTGCTTGTAAGTTTTTACTGTTCTGTGCAGTATTCAGAGCTGGTAGTGCACATATTCTTGTAGCCATCTCAGTCCTGAATTTCCCTCCTGAGAGTTTCTTTCTCTCCATTGACTGTGAAGGGACTCAGGGAGGAGTAATCATCTCATTCAGACACTTAGCTTGGCAGTCTGACTTAAATGCTTAGAGTGAGGAGGGATGAAACTGTGCTAAAACTTGGCATTTCTTTAGGAAGGAAATGTTTGCTCTTTGTGGGGAAGCAGAATAAATTGTCTTGTACTGCTGAAGGTTAGAGGAGTGGGCTCAGGTATTGTATGTGTAAGTGAGGCTGTGTCCTCTGCAGCTCCTGAGCACGGTGGTCTGAGCATCTCATGACATTTGTTGTGTTTGCAGACCTGCATGGGTAACTGAAGTGTTCAAAATTCTTGGCATTCGTAGGAAAAACCCACATACATACACTTTATTTATTTTTATTATTATTTGGGGGGGAGGTTAGTGTCTCTATTCCCATGCCCAGCTGTCAAGAAGCCAGGATTCCAGCTTTTTCTAACTTCAAGAGGTTGCTTGCTTTATTAGTGCATACATGGTTTTGGATGAAGGTTCTCGTATGACTCTGGGATCTGAGGACTTAAATATAAAATATGATGAATGAGGCTTCTGAAACTGTGTGGCAGCACTTTTCTCAGCCTCCAACGAAAAATCATTGAGGTCTTGCATGAGATGGGAGGCTCCATGAGGGAAACCTTGAAGCAAAACCTGTTGCTGAGCTGAAGTGGTAGGAATGGCCATATTTAGCTTTGTTGTGCTGTTTGGGCACAGGGTCCTTTGGCAGAACTGTATCTGTCAGAACCTCTCTCTGCTTTTAAATGTGAAATCAGAGTTTAACCTACTTCTGCTCCAAACTAACAAGATGCACAATTTAAGTGTACTAATACACATTCAAAATGTCTCATTTTTCCACTTCATTTTTTGGAGTCATATTTGTAGCAACCCTGACCAGCACATGAGGTAGAGAGGTAAGAGGTTAATAATTTTTATGCAGAATATTGAACTCTGGTTTCCATTTTCAAGTCCACTTTGGATGCTGTCTTGAAAAATATTTCCAATCTGTGCACTGTGTCTCTGCTGTGCACAGAAACATGAAATCTGGGGCTTGCTTCCATGGGAGGCTGTCAGTATAAAGCCTAAGGGTAATGCTGGAAGTTTGCAGGCGTGGAGGGAGGGTTACTGGCAGCAGCAGTGTGGGCTTTCATTCAGCACCTTGTCAGCTTGCCTTATCTAGGATCTTGGGGGATGGCTCTCCGGGGTAAACCCAGGGAAGGGAGCTGAGTGAGGTGTTTCCAGGATTGTCCTGGCAGAGGCTTTCTTGTAATCCATTCTGCTTGCTCTGCAGGAGTCATAACCAGCACAGATACTTCTTTATAGCTCAAGTAATCTTTGGATGTGCACCTGCCATCCTGAGCCTCTCCTTTCATGCTTTTTGGTGAGGTTCATGTGCAGCTTTGAATATGCATGAAATCTCCTGGGCTGGTAAGGGGTGAGCATAAAGGATAGCCTCCCCATGATCTTACAGGCAATTGCCCTCTCCAGGTCAATATTCACTTGTTCAGATCACTGCTGAGATCATATTCATTGCAAATATGGTGCTTATGTCAAAGTATTTTCCATAAAAACTGTTAAGTATAGGTGAGAATGCTTTTTAGCTGAACTTTGAATTTCAGCCTATGATTATAGATGAAAATCTGTCTCCTCATCTGCCTCAGCCATGAATTGCAGGTGCAGCTGGTCAGGCATTTAAAATGACAAAATTCAGAGTTGCTTTGCATAGAAACCAGCATCATGATTAGCAATGGTTCAGAGGCTGGCATTGCTGGTGACTGCTCAGATGATTCACAGGTATTTGTGAAAGCCTTTTCCAGTCTCAATAGAATCACCTGTTTTGGCACCAGTGAGTATTGTTCCAGAATTGGAATGGGGAAGAGTGCAGACCCATGACTGGAGACCTGCTTTTCTGCCTGACAAGCCTTGGTGACCCAGTCTCCAGGCTGAGACACTTGCCTGCGAGTCCTAAGGCATCACAGAGCAAAAGTTGTGTGTGGAGGAAGAAAACAGCTAACACACAGCTGGAAAATGGTGTTTGCTCAACATGTAATGAGTTCATTAGAAGAGACTCAGAGTGGAAGTGGGAGATAGTATTTGCTAGGATTTATTTGACTGCTCCTGGATAATTTGAATACAGGTTTTCAAGCGTTTTCTTTCCTTTTTTTTCACACATCTAAGCACGTTTCTAGTATATATATATATATTACAAAGCTGTCCTGACCTTCATCAAAGTAGACTGCTGATGTTTTGCCTGCCTTTATCAAATTGCAGTATGAAAGAACCACTCTGATTCATATTTTTAAGGGATGTTATTCTGACCTCAAAAACTGATACTTCCTTAGCCAGTGCCAGAAAGCACTTTCTGTGGTTGTAATCCCCATTTTTTCAGCAATTAAGACTCAGGTGGCATCAGAATAACAACTGACTTTAATAGCCACTTTAGCCACCTCCGTTATGGGGAGGAAACATGCAGAGCTTCTGCAGAGCCTCAGAGCTCTGTGGTGTGACCTCAAGTGACCAGACACAAAAACCAGTGCAACTCTTGAACGGAAAGGTCTGCATCATCCAAACTGTGCTGACTCTTGTCCAAGAACACACTGTTTACCTGTTCCTTCCAAACTGGTCCATTTTCTGCAAGGCTGAGATGTGGGTGTTGGGGGATTTTTTTGCTTATCTCAGTGCAGCTTGGCTGGTTTTCACAGAGCTGCTCTTCACTAGCTTGTAGATGTATGTTGAGGATTGTGTTTTCTGTTTTAGTGATTGAAGCTGAACATTCCCACTGTTGACCTAAATTTACCACCTCTGTCATGTCTGAAAGTATTTGTATATTCATCTGCAAATGTGCAGGGTGACCACTCCAATCAAAAGCAACAAATCTTACCAGTTAACTCCAAAATGCATCTTGCTGAAGGCAACGTCTGAAAACACATTGCCATGAGCATGAAGCAGCCAAGCTTCTGTCTGGCCCTTGAGATGTGTACCCAGACCTTAATGAAGGGTGGGGTTTTCCTTATTCCAATAAATAGATTTTGTTTGGAAAGGTGAGAGGCAGAAAGAGAGAATGTATTTTCACAGTCCTAAATAAAAGGCTATTTATGCCTAATACATTGGCAGAATTATTCCAGAGTAATTCATCCAGGAGAAAATATGATCCTTGTGTCACTGCCAAGGTCAGAGAGACCTATGGTGATCTGCAGAGTAAGTTCAGGTCACCCAAGTTAAATCTGCCCAGGGGCTGACTTAGCTCACGCACCGCATTTTTTCCATGATTAATAAAAGCAAACATCTTCTATAGATGAAGGCAGGGCTAAAACTGTGGTCAGCTCTCTCCCTGGAGCCAAGGTCTCCTGCTTTTCCGTTCTCCTTTCCAGGTTGTTCCTTTCATTTCCTGTCCATTCTTCTCTTTTCCTGGCATTTACAGGATGCTTAGAAAAGTCTGTCTTTTCCTTTATGAGGCAAGCGATGCCTATAAAACCTTCCTTGATATCTGCATGGACAGGAAGGACACGGGGACATTGCTGGGGTTTGACCCGGTGCAGCATTGGCTTCTGCACGCGCTGTGTCCTTGCACATCAGCTGAGAAGCACATCCTGAAAGCTGAGGTGAAAAGGATGGGGAGCACAGCAGAAATGTATTCCTTGTTAGCCTCAGCTGAGAGGGTAGCAGCTGAGCAGGATATTTGGTAGTTAGGAAGGTGGAGCTGGTGATTCTGTGGGCTCTGCCTGAGGAGGAGACGGATGGAGCGGTGAGCTGGGCAGGTGAGAGTCCTCCTCCATCACTGGTGGGTGGAAGGGGTGAGACGAGGTCCTCAGCCCTTTCAACAAGGATGTGGTTGTTTCATCAGAAAAGTGAGATTCTTCTTCCTTGTGGTCTATACCTGCTATGGGGAAGCTGATGCTTGTGGTTTCAGCCTGCTAGAACCTGAGGTTTTCTGTAGCTTCCTTGGTTACTCATTCATGTCACTTGAAGTACATCAAATTACTGAAAGCTTTTGCAGATTTTGCTTTCTACACAGTTCTACTGCTGTTGCTCTTAGAGATAATGACAAATGCTGTGAGTTGAAAAAGAAATCAGAAATAATTTTGGCTGACTTCTCGAAGGATGTATGCATTTTTGTTTATTTTTTTCTTAAGATATGGATGGCTTTTTGCTATGACCCAGCTTTGCTCTGGGATTTCTGTGGGATTTTGGTTAAACACTCTTATGGAGTCAAAGACATGAGCTGGAAATAGCTGAGTTAACTCCTTCTTTTCCTTCATACCTCTCACAGCTGGAACTGACACCATGAGATGTAGTGACATAATTAATAATCAAATTCTGGGATGCACCAGAAGCTTGTCCCTTTCCTCCTATCAGTTTGCCTATTCAAGGTAATTCTAGGCAGGTAATATCTAGGAATATGTAGTGATGGAAGATGAAAGAGATAAAAGTAAGGTGAACATGCACCTGTAGGTGATACTCAGGGAAAGTTTTTAAGTCTCCAGCATTGACCTGACTTTTCTTTCAGCTTCATTGTGTGTTTTGGACTCTAAGACCTGTTTGCTTCTGGATGATTTGCATTTGGATTTGTTGTTTGTTTGTTTTAATTTGGAAAAAGCCCACACCTTAAACTGTAACTGCACTGTAAATCAAACATCAAAACACCAGAAGCTGTGGTAGAAAATCATAGGAAGCCAAAAACATAGCAGTGTCAGGAATACATGAAGTTGGAGCCTAAGGGGAAGTGCTAACTTGGTTACCACATTTCAGGACTGAAATGCCTGAAAGGACTGTCACTGCCTGCATGGGACATCAGGACCTGAGCCTGGGAGAGGAGCAGTAGTGGAAGAAAATTTTATGTGAGCTTGGCTCTTCCAAATTTACTCTTTTTGGCTCCTCATCCCCTTCCTGAGGAGCAGCCTCCCACTGTTGTCATGGGTACTCCAGAGGACTCACCTTTGATGGAGCAACAAGAGCAGTGGAGTTAGGGTGCTGGATAGCAAGGAGCAGTGGGTAAAAACATTAATTCTGTGTACACCCTTCCCTTGAAAGGTCTGGCAGAGGGGTGCATATTTTATAGTTCAGGGGCTTTTCCTGAGTTCATTATGTGCATGGTAACATAAGGGTTTGTCTTTGGGGGGCAATGCAGGCTGCTTCTGAGCATCCCAGACAGCTCTAGGACAGGATGAGGGGAGGAAATTAATGGTGGAGTCCAAATGCCATGCATTCAGTTCATGATTGCAAATGTTTGTTGTAGTTCCTTAGAAAACAGAAGTATAATTGTTTTGGATCCAGCTTTTGCCTTGTTCGTATGAAGCCCAGGCACTGGAAGGTTCACAGGTTGTTCTGACCCTCTCTGCCCAGCAGTTTAGGCCAGCAGGCATGTGGACCTCCAAGACAGACAGCTTGTGGAAGTGGTTCTTCTGGGTGGATACAGCCAACCCTCTTCTCTGCCCTCTTTTCTGTAGCTGTGAAACACAGGGTGGAATTCCCACAGGCACGGTGGGAATTGCCTCACAAAGGTTTTTGGATTAATACTCCATAACAAATCAAAATTATCTTCCTCTTGCTTTAAGTACAGGGAAATAGTTAATTTGTGTCATGAGTTTAAGGCCAGATGTTTTTTCACTAGCTGCCCAATCAGGAGGGTTCAGTGGCTGGGATTTGTGCAAGTGGAGCTTTATAAAGCTGTAACAATGGCAGTGGAGATGTTGTTACTGTCAAAAGAGGAAAGGTAGATGAGATGAGGCCATTTTATTATCATTGCTATTAGAGCTGCCTTTTGCAGTTGCAAAGTTATGGTATGTGTCACTGTATGTGGGGAAATAGAGTATGTGATGCAGCCATGGCATGCTAAGTGAAGTTCAACATCAGTTTTCTTTCATTTGTGTCTTGGTTTTTATTGTCAATTGCTGTAACTGATGGACTGGGCAGAGGGAAAACATTTTGGCTTTGATGCCATTTTAAAGTGGATGGCAGTAGAGGAAATACACTGTGTATCCACAAGAACTTTTTTACTTGACACATGGCAACTTCCAATGGGAAATATCTCATGTGGGTTTGGTAGGTCATGAATCCTGACTTGCCTGAGCTGCAGCTAGACTAAACCTCTCCTGTTCATTGTGGCTGGAGGACTCTGGTGGCACGGGGGATCCAGCTCTGCAAAAGAGGATTTGGGGCAAACAGTATCTAAATTATAGTTCCTGCAAATTGCAGCTTGGGCCAGCACTGATTGGTCTTGAATTCACCCATAGTAAAATGCTTTTCTTTTGTTCAACAACCCCAAGTATTTTCATTTATCTTGCCCAAGTTGGTTTGGTTTTTTGTTGTTGTTGTTTTGTTTTTTTTAAACTATTTTCAATAGAATAATCTCATTTTGAATTATTTGGACAATGTCAAGGTTATGACACATATTTTCTGTTGTAAAACTGGAAATCTACAGCATCTTCTCCTCTGGAGCAGGCATGTAGGTAGGGCCCAAGGCAATTTAGCTACGTTTAGGGAAGGAAGCCTACTTAAATGCTCCACATAATAAACTGTTCCTACAGATAACACATCCCTTAGTTTATATGTGATATGCTTCTGATCTTTGCTTTGAGCCTCTTATAGCTGCTTGTGCTCAGTCCAAGAGTCAAGTGTCTTAGGAGCTGGATAAACACAAAGATAGAGCCAGTTGTTAAGGAGCTATAGAGATTTACAGAAGTTGACCTCATGGCCATTTGGGGCATTAGTTGGGTGTATTTCTCCCCCATGGTGGAGCAGTCCTGTGCTCCTGCTGCTTCTTGTGCTCCTGCTTTACACAGGAGCAAGTCTGCTGGAATCCAGTGGAGGATTTACCTGTGTCTCACTCATGTGTCGTTGACTTTTCATGGAGAATGCAACTGGTGGGACTATGTCTCCTGATGAGGCTGGAGAGAATAGGTTTCATAAAAAAGACCTGTGTTTGAACAAAAGAGAGGATGACTGAAAAACAGCTTTTCCCGAGAAGTTGTAGAGTCATCGTGCTGGCTTTTAGGTTAGGGGAAAAAAAACCTGTCTTTTTTAAGCCCTTTAGCATCTTGGTTAAAGCAGGATGTTTTTCTGTTTTACCAGATACTTTTCTGTAGGGTATTTGCTTCCAACTGCTCAAAGTAAACTTTTGTTGTTGGCAGCAGAAAGTTGTTTGCTTCCCATACAATGAATTGCTTTCTTTTTAGTATTTCATTCAGCGATGCACAGCTCCAGAAATATGTCAGAACTTACTCATAATAATGTAGTTTTCTGAACCTCATTAAGAAGTGCTACCTGGTGTAAGAGGTTTCCTTCATTTCAACTATAGAAAGCTGCCAAAGAAATGAAAATGAGTAAAATCTATGGGTTTTCCTCCACTATTTGTCAGTGCAGTTTTTACTCTTTGCATAGACAACTAATTTGCTCGTTGCTTGCCTGAAGGGACTTCAAGTTAAAAAAAAAAGATGGTTGAGTTCCTAGAAAAAGGTGCTTCTGTCTCTGAAGAACAAAGTACAGTGATTCAAGAAAAAACTTCAAAATTTGTGAAATGCCAGAGTGTAATTTGTACTTTTTGAGGTTTCGCTATCTGCGAATATTTGTGTAGGATATTTTTGCAACTGTGTCCTTTAGTATCTTGTAAATATGGATACTATCTCTGACTGACAACTTCCCACTGTTTATGTCATGGGCTGAATTCTTGCATGGAACATGTACTGCATTTCCTTAAGAGATGTGTGCACCCCCAGACACGTGGTATTTGTTCCTTGCTAATGCTCATTTTCAACCTTGTTGTTCCTCATTAACTTTATAGTAAGTATATTTGAGAAGGCTTTCTCCTTAAGGAATATGAAAAAAAAAAAAGGTCCCTCATCAACACCACTTTCCAAATTCACAAGCAGAGCTACATCATCACTGTAAATTATTTTTGGGGTATTCTGTAGGCCACTCAGTGTGCTGAGATGATTGCCATTGACCCCAGGAGCTCCAGGAGTGGGTGCTTCCTCACGTCTGACTAACCATGAATCCAAAAAAATAGAAAATGCTTTTCCCAATAAAGAAATCTCATAGTTACTTTGAATTTTCTGAAGTACTTTTTTGCTGGTAGTCCCATTCTCAGCTCGTGTGCCTTGCTGGGGCATTGGCAGACTGAGAGCTGTCAGTGGGTTAATGTTACATATGCAATATATGCATGTGTGTTTAAATTTTAAAATAATGTGTTTTAGGGAAATATTCTAAACTTAAATGCCTTTTAATGTTAAAACTTCTGTTTCTCCTCAATGGATAGATACAGCTTGGTTTAGCTGCTGGGCACATACCCACAGACTGTGTCAGGGCCTTCCAGCTCTCTCCTGGCTTACCTGAGCACTCAGCCCCTCTGCTGCCCAGCTTGCCTCCTTAGCCACCTTGCTCTAAGGAGGAATGACACTTCCTGAGTAGTGAACTTGTCCTTCAGTACTTGTGGACATGAATAATAGCTGCACTGACTCACATCAGAGTCATTTGGGTGTGACTTTTGCTCACCACATTCCTGTGCCAAGTTGGAGCTGGCTGTGTCAGAAAAAAAAAAATTGAAAAATTTATACATATAAAGAAATTTCCACATTTTTTGATTGCTCAAGACTGTGCAAAGCTGGTGGTCTGAAGTGATGATCCTTGTTCTATCTCTCTTGCTTCACAGAAAAGCTTGTTGCATCCGTGAACCTGATTTTTTTGAGAATTCATAGTTTTGTACCTTATAGGAAAATTTCACACTTAAGCCTGGCTTTGCTCCACAAAAAGTGGTTGTGGTGGATGTGTGGGTATCCAGCAAGCTGGAGTTTTGTTTCTGTAAGGGATAACATAGGTAAAGCTGTGGAAATTACAGTAGTTACTCCAAATGGTATACAGCACAGAAGAAAGGTTAAGGAAAGCAATTTTGCCATTTAAAATCTCTCTAGTACATTATTTTGCTTGAAGCTAATAAATCTTCCTTACCAGTTACCTGGAAAGGTTGCTAAAGAAATTTTGGTTCTTAGAATAGTTAAAAGAGAAAGGAACCAACAGAGCTGTGGGTGGACAGTGAACAGTTAAATATTTGGCTTAGGCAATTCAGGAATTCTCATGCTAGCAGAAGCAGGAATTTGAGGAACTTGTATCTAAATGCTTGCAGAAAAATTAGGATAGAATTAAAAAAAAAAAAAAGATGCTACTGAAAAGACTATGAACTTTAGGCCATTGTGTTAGGTGTTTCAGTTCATAGCACTGAACACATTATAAATCTAGTACAGAAGTCGACAATTTTTGTCCAAACACAGTGTATATTTAAATTATATTAGCTCATGAAATGCAAAAGTAAATGCAGACTGTCGTGTTCTTCGAGGAGGCAGAAACTGTTGTTAACAGGAGACATTTGGACACACACAAATAAGTTGAACATAAGGAGCTTTTAGTCAGTCCACTTAAAAGTTGCTCCAGGCCTTTCCTAGGGCTTCTGGGTGCACATCTTTCACATGTTGCTCCTGTGAACTCCTTAAAGCTGTGTATTTAGGTGCCTATCTAGAACTGGACTGTATAAGCTGGAAGTGTTCATCATATTGTTTGGTGCACCTCAGCAAGCCTGTGCCCTGCTCTTATCCCCTCCCAGAAAATTGAACAGTAGACCCCAAAAGCTCTCCCAGATCTCTGTCAGAGGAATAGGAGGCAGGCTTTTTAGGATAGTCTGGTGTTCTTTGACACAGAAAATACTTGTACTCCAAATGCAGACTTGATAGTAGGGCAGGGCTACGTGGAGTGAGAAATAACCTGTTACATCTGGTGAAGGTTCTTTTAGAAAAGCTGTATTTGCAACTTGGAACTGAGGTTTCTGGTAAGTTAAACTCATTTGAGGACGTTTGTCTAAAGAGCTTCATGCAGAGGCATGGATTTTGTAGTCAAGGCTTTTAGGACGTCTGAATTTCCCAGCCTTTCAGAAATGTCCATGACTTGGGATTGGGAATATTTATGTCATATCTGGACAGCCGCGATGGTTGAGGTTTGAGAGCAAATCTGGGAGCTGGAGTGGCTGAAAGTTGCCAAGCTGTGCCAGACTTTGCAGCGTCGCAGGGTGATGACATTTAATTTGGGTTTGGTGTGGGAGTGAGGGAGACTTTGAATCACCAGGAAACTCCTGCCACGACCGTGGCTGCTGAAGGCGAGTGCCTGTGCCAAGTTGCTCTCCAGAAGCACCTATTTTGTCAACAAAGGTTTATAACATATCAGCAGGGACAAAGAGAGCATTACCCACTCGAGGGGCTGCTGTAAAGTCGCTTGCCCTTTGCTGCTTCTGCCTCTGATTTTTGGGGGAGTGGGAGGGGAAGGGAAGTCGTAAGGGGCGATGACAGCGGAGCGGGGAACGCAGTGAGAGGAACCCCTGCTGGCATGGCCGGTCTGAGCCATTCAGCAGGGCTGAATACGATAAATGCTGCTTTATCCTTTCTTGAAAGGAACAAGATAGCACGGCCTAAATGCCTGGGTGTGCTTAAATAGGCAACTCTGGGATGCTGGAGTTGAGGGCGTTTGAAATCGGAGCTCCCCAGCAGCCGGGGAGCTGCCACAGGTCACCTGCCTCGCTCCATGGGGACTGGCCCAGGTCTGGCAAGAAATCGTCCACGGACGAATTGTAGTACAAATTCCTTTCTTTGTTGGTTGGCCTCTTTCACTAGACCATGGCCTATAAAAAATTGTGTAAAAACAATTCTTAAATATTATTTGAAAGGGCAGACGGCCACGCTGAAAGGTTTGACAGTTTGACATATAGCGCCTGGTTCTGCTCGCCAGGGAGCTGGAGTGCGGAGTCCGGGCTCTCCTTCTGCTCCTTACAGGCTCTGCATTTGTGGGTTTGTTGTTTTTTTTTTAAATAGCATCTAGTTGCTGTGCAGAGTTGCTGTGCTCCCAGCAATTTGACAAGGCAACGAGTCTGCTTCAGTGATCTTAAATCCTTTTAGACTAATTTGCGAGCGAGCAGAAAAACAGCTAGCACCTTCGGATCCAGCACTCAAAACCAGGGAATCAGGTATTGCCAATTAAAGTGCCATTTCCAACCATCATATCAAGACAGATTACTTGCAGTTCCTCTGATAATGTCACGCCATGCCTAAAGAGAAAGTGAGACGGAGTTTCTCCATGGACAAAGGATGCAGAGGGACCAAAGCGATGTGCGGGCGGGGCAGCGGGAGCACGATGGGGATCATGCACACACCCGTGCATATGTGCGGTATAAAGGCGAACGGCGAGCCCGCTTTGACCCCAAATAGCCATGGGCCATTCCGAAGAGCCCGTGGCCCCTCAGTCACTGGCCTACTAGTTAATTGCCACACGGACTTCGTGACACATGGGCAGATAATATGACATTTTCGGTTTCTGTCACTAGCAAACGCCACGGCGTTGCTTGCACTAGTTGCTAAGAAGCTGTCAGAAACCATTAGCAGCTGGCTAAAGTTGCCCTATGGCATTTCCTCATGGCATCAGCAAAACAAGCATAAATCACCCAGCGGAGCCTCCCGCTATACTAATGAGGCTGTAAGCTTGTTTATGGACTAGCATCATTTCTATGATTATTTCCACCTTTTCAGTTCGCCTTCATTTGGCGGCAGGAGAAGTCAACTTCAGGAACAGAGTTGCCACCGACATTTTACAAATGCAGTTCGTAGCTGCTACCGTGTGGCTGGTCAGCGGTGCTTCAAGTTTGTTTAGAGGTCTTTAAAAGAAGGAAAAGAGGGGGGAAAAAAGAAAAGGAGGGGGGGAATCTCTGGAGACCTCACAGAGGTGAGCGTATCAAGTTGCAAAGTAGATGGAAATACTAAAATCCACAATTGACCATTTAGACTTCTCTCTGTGGTTTCAGTCTTTACGGGATCAATTTTCCATTTAAAAAAAGTGGAAGAGGTTAAACAATTTACAGGAGTCTACTGAAGCATTTGCTCCGAGGATAGCCAGGCGCTTTCTTATCCTCTCCCTGCTTTTCACTTTCTCTAACTTGTGTCGGTCGAGGCCAGGGTTTATTGTTTTAGGCTTTTCTGAACATACACCAGTATTTACACTGGATTGAAAGCATTTGCTTCCAATGAAAATCTTGTCTTAGATTACAGCCCAGCAGTGTAATTTCCCTCCCAGATGGGAGTAAAGTAGCAGTATTTGCCTAAAAACAGTAGGAAGAACAAACTGTGCATTAAGCCAAGGCTGTTTTTGGCTTGAGCTAATGATGTAACAGAAACCTTTTATTTGGGATAGGTCACTGCCCGGGATTGAAGGAGGTGATCTGGCTCGCGCTTGAAAGGTTTCTCCATTGTATCTACATAAGTCTTCACTTAAAAAATCCTGTTCCTAATGCTTCTGCTTTCATACAGCAGAAATAAACAGGAAAGGTTCTGGGGAGTGTTATAGGTGGAATGCAGAAAGCTTTTCCTCCCCTAATGGAGGATATAATTCAGGTGCCCTGGAGGCATGCTTTCAGGAATTCTCTTGCCCGAGGTAATGGGAAGCTAAGGCTGCTTGAAGGCCTTGATTATCTATTGATGCACAAAGCTGGAAAAAAAGTCATCTCCCTTGGATTATAGTAGATATTTCCATAAATTATCAATGAGTCCTCCTCCCGTCAGGCATGAGGCAATGCCTGCTAAATTAATCTGAAGGGGGTTTGAAATGAGTATATTTTTTAAAAAAAATGGGTTGGGGGGTGAGGGCGGGTGGACCATGGCAGGGAGGTGGTGAAAGGCTGTGTCATTAGGTTAGAAGCTTTTCATTTTTAATCAATGAATGCGTAATACTTTTCTTTTCCTTGTTTGCCTCTCACAGACAGAAAGTAGATTAGCCCGTGGAATTTTAAATGCTGTTGAGTTGTTTCCTTTGCTCATGTTTCTTTTATGAATTATTATTTTATATGGTGAATTGCTTCTCTGTATAAAAGCCCTTTTTTAGATACTGGGCTTTCAAAGAATTCATTGGATATCTAATTTCTTTGTAAAAATCTTGTGTTTGTCTGTAACTACCCAAGGTTACAGTTTCATTAAAGACACAGGCCAAGTCATAAGGATAATTATAAATTTGCCATGGTCAGTAATGTGCTAAGAATATAACACTAATAATAGCTTCTTTTCTTTTTTTTTTTTTTTTTTTTTTTTTTTTTTTTTTTTTTTGGTGGTGAAAGCTGTTTAACAAATCATAATTATGACAGTCTACATCCCTTTTTTAATTTTTTTTTTTTTTTTTGTCTCTAACGGAGATAGTTTGTATTCAGGTGATTTGAGATTACTTTCTTCATCACTTTTGCCCGAGGGTGTAAAAAACACTTGCCTAATAACATCACAACTCCATGTTGCTACAAATGCAGTGTCTTTGGAAGCCAGGATATCAGGATATGTTGTTCAGTCCACATGCATTCAATGCAAAGAGTTATTTGCTCTGTGGGCTTGTTTATAAACTGTTTTCAGTGTTTGCAACAAAAATTGCGTGCAAACTACGAGGCACTGCAACTTTTGTTTTCCCTTGGCCGCTAACCCATCAGCCCAGACCCAAGCTGGCTGCTACACGGTGGCATCCTCCCATAGACGTGTTGCTAATGTGATGGGAACTGTCTGAGACCTTCTCTGCGTTAAGGAAATTCATTCTGGATCAGTGGTTGTTTCACAGAAGCAGACACCTATTACAAATTCGGCACACTGGCACAAAGCAGGGTATTAATTCCTAATGGTGTATGTCAAATCGGTGCCTACTTATCCCCCTCTGAATTTCTTTTGGCTGGGGCTGGGAAGAGGGGAGCCAGTTAGCTACCCAGCTCCCATCAAAGAATCAGGGGAAGTCGAACATCTGTAAAAGACTTAACATAAGCAATGCCTCAATCATCTGTTTTTTTCTGAATTTGCTGAGAGAATATGATGTTGCAAGAGAGCTGCATTCACCCCACTTTTCACACCCCAGGCACCCAGCTTCACACAGGTCATGATTCCCATCCCAGAACACTATTGATACTTTCCTAATTTTCAGCTCAGCCAAAGTAGCTGACTGGGATGAATCTTTGGGAAGTGACTTAGTGTGAAGAAGAGCCAGCATTTCCACCTTTGCAAGTTGGATGCTTACAAATTTATTTTTATAATTTGTAAGCACTTTTTGTTCTGGGTTACAATGGCAGAGATGGCCACACTGTCCTTCAAGATAAACCAGAATGGGGCCAACACATTTCTGAGCCCCTCCCTCTCCCTGTGTCTCTCCCCCCCCCTTCCCCCATCCCCTCAACCCCTGGTGAATTACGGTGTTAAAGAATTTATACCTCATTTAAATATTCATGCAGTTTATACCCAAAGCCAGGCTTCGGCTGAAGTATATAAAGGTAGCATAAGTCAAAATTTGATTCACTATATTTACAGGTGACGGCTTGGACAACAGTGTAGCTTCCCCCAGCACAGGTGATGATGATGATCCAGATAAGGACAAAAAGCGACATAAAAAGCGTGGCATCTTTCCCAAAGTAGCCACAAATATCATGAGGGCATGGCTGTTCCAGCATCTAACAGTAAGTGAACTCTAGATCACATATGCAAAATAAAACATGGATAATGTCATAGTTGTAGTAGTCATAGAAAGAAAAAATACGTATGATGTTGCTGCCAGGCAGTAGAGGGACTTTTCCAAGCAGAGTTGTTGTTGTTGCCTCATTTGCTAGATGCCAGGGGAAGAGCATAGAGTGTATGTTTTTATGGTATGGGGTTTTTTTTGTGTGTGTGTTGTTTTTAGATTTGCTTGTTTGTTTGAGATGCAGTCGTTAACAGGACATCACTGCCAAATGTGATTTTTACTTAAAGCTTATATGAATATATTCTTGCAGACCTGTCCTGCTTTGCAGTGGGGCTCTCTGCTTTGGAGCACAGAGCAGCATTTGGCCCCTGATTCTGTGCTCCAGAGAACTGCAGAAAACAATTGGGGAGATTAAAAAACAAAGCCAAAAGCAAACAAAGACCTTATTCAGATGTTTGTCAGAGATCATCAGAAGCTTCATGATGAAAGGTCTGAATGTATCTGGTTTAATAGCAAAGCATAATTTTTTTTCTTTGAGACGGTCTCATTCCCAGAGTGTAAGTTACCCCTGTATTTAATGTTAGGAAGTGGTGGGGGTATGTGCAGTTATTTCTGTTACCACAGAAATAATGGGGTTTTTTATTCCTGCGATTAGAAATCAAAGCTCCAGACCAGGTGTGTGGGGTTAAGCTGGATGCTGGAGCTGCTTTCAGGGCTCTATAATATGTAACACACCTTCTAATATTAGCATTTAGAAAAGTGTTTCTACTGCCATTCTCCTTCTTTGTCAAATTGTGGTGATCTGTCACTGTGCTTTTATCCTCTGTGGGGATCTGGGCTTTACGCCCCAGGTTTTTTGCCTCAGCCTTTCTGTACCAGGAGGATAAGGGTCAGGGCAAGGGTTGCTGGGGTGTCTGCAGGTGGTAGTGAGGAAGGGCTGTTGCTTCTAACCCCAGTAGCTGACTCTTTCCTCTGTAGCTAGGGTCAGGATGAAACTAGAAGCTGGCCACCTTGCCCAGCCCCGGTGGGAGCTCTGCCAAGGGTGTGCTCGTAAAGCGGAGGAAGCGCTCATGCACATCACCCCTCCATCCCCTGCTGAGCCAAGAAACCAGATATCTGCCATGACTCTTGTCAGCACGGGGATCAGGCAGGGAATCCTGTCCTGTGCGGTCCTGGGTTGCTATGAATGAACCTTCATGTTGGAGCCCTGCTCCTCAGAGGCCAGAGAGGGCCTCAGATGTCTCCGGGTTAATCTCTCTCTCTGGCAGGCTCTGTGTCAGCCATGCCCCAGCTCTGCCAGGTCCTCAGCCCTGTCTGGTGTGTTCAGTGCCAGCATTTCCAAAGGCTGAGGTCCCTCTGGTGTTGATGGCTCCCCCTTTGTAGGTCCTCACCTGAGATGACACTTGGCATCTCTCTGCAGGTTAAGGGCATCCACCCCCAAGGCAGTCCACGGGTGCTGTGCCAGCAGCAGGGCTCACACCAGCCTGATGCACCTGGTCTAGGTTCAGGAGTCAGGAGAGGCCCTGGAAGCTCAGCAGTCAGGGCAAGGCACAACAGGGAACACTGAACAACTGCATGTCAATTCCTGTAGTTTCCAGAGAGGAATTGCAGATTAAGTAGTATAAATATTTTTTCCTGAAAGTGGCCTGTTGCTGTGTTTGTGCTAGTAAATAATGCATCACCCAAATCTGAGCAGAGGAACACAAAGGTCAGTCCTAGCAAGCTGTTTGAGGAATCTTCAGCACACTGCTAGCCTGGACCAGTTACACCCCCTCCAAATGCCTTTCTGGGTATATGGCAGAAGGCTACAGGGTGTCTCTAAAAAGCCTTTGTGGTGGGAGCCACCCCGTGTAGGGCATTTAACTACATGAGCTTGACCTGACCCTGTAGGTAATTCCATGCTCAGTCTCAGGAGCAGAGAACAGACTGAACAGACCCCCTCACTGTTTCACCTGGGTTAGGTGCAGGGTTTTAGTGGTAATAGTGTTCAAAAAGGGAGAGTGCCTGCTGAGTTTTCTGCAGGACTCCTGGCAGTCTCTAGGAGACAACATCTGGACATCTGCTTGTGAGGTGGTGTCTGCTTCTGGAAGACTCAAATGCAGAAAGAGCCATTCCTCCCAAGACCTATGCAATGCTGCATTTTCTACCTTGTAACACTGAGCTAAAGCTTGCTTTAAAAATCCACCATCAGAGTCCTCCAGCCATGTGAAGCATGCAGTTTTCTTGCAGGGCAGCTTTCTCCTCTTCTGGCAGTGTGGTAGATCCAGACTTACCTGATCAATTCAGTAAAACAGAATTGGTTTATCCAGTCTGACCTTCTCCAGGCAGGATCTTGAGGCAGACCTTAGGCAGGATCTTGGACAGTTTCCTCAAATTAAAGCATGTCTAGAGAACACTGTAGGCTCTTCTGAGTGTTAAAGCAACAGAACATGTTTGCAGGCTGCTTGGGGTGCTGTCCTGGCTGCAAAAAAAGCCCCAAAACAAACCCAGGCCCAAATAATGGCTGCAGTCAGAGCTGTGGAGTAATGGGGCAGAGGCTGAAGGAGTTGAAACTCCTGTTCTTTCTTGAGGGCATCGGGGCTCCATGGCTGCTCTTATAACACTACACAGTGGTATTGGTGGTGTCCCCACCTGATGTCCTTGCTGCAGGAGGGAGATCATCCTGAGGAAACCAGAGATCCCACACATTTTGTTTATTTATTTATTTACACATTTATTTATCAGTGGATTTGTTCTTTTGTGGGGTGAACACAAGGTCCTCCCTAAAGTGGGAGGTGAGGAAAGGCAGAGGGGGCGTGGTTCAGGCAGGGGATATGTTGTGACTGGTGATACCTCCCTTTTGCCCCCAGCACTTTACCTGCCTTCACTTTGCCATCTGAAAAATGGCAGAGGAGAAATGAGCAGTTAAGTGCAAAATCCAGCATCCCCTTGACCATTGGTGCTTCCTAATTGGGGTGTTAGCTGGGAGTCCTCCTTTTTAAAAGCAAATTTCTTCCACAATTGTAATATTAATACACATCAGTGGCATGGAATTAAATATAATAGACAGTAGTTGCTGTGTCTGTCATACTAATGATTATTGGTTGGAAAGACCTAAAATAAATATTGGACAAATACAGTCTTTCAGAAGTGGATAGGTTGGGTTAATTCCTTCTATGCAGTTATTCCATCTCCAAGAGCTTTAAGTCTTCCTCTGTGGACTGACTTCATTTCCGAAGGTTTGTCCCCTAGTTCTTGTTTCACGCTCAGGAGGAAATCCATTTTTTTCTCTCCGGATGCCGAAGTGTTTTGGGCAGTAGTTCCCACTCAGTGTCAGGCTCCAGCCCCCCACAGTATTTTGACTGATGTGCAGAACTGAGTTGACATATGCCCAAAGGGTAGGCAAGTGCTGTCCTCTGCAGATGCAGGCAGTATGCTCTGAAGCTTTTCACGGGATAAATCTGGGAATAAATTCATCCAAATTGCCTTTTTTTTCCCCCTCCTCTCTTGGAATAATAACAACAAAAACAATCAGCTAAAACAATTGCAAAAGTGCTGACCAGATTCACACTTAGGATTTTGCAGGATATTTTTTTAACTCCTTGCTGTTCTGATTTAGTTTTGATTAAGCATCTGGGTTGGAAGAGCTGCTCAGGTGGGCTGTAAGTTGGGAAAAAATGTAGTTGTGGAGCTTGTAGAAATTTTTCATGGTAGCTTATAACACCATCTGGCAAATTTGGAGGTTTATGAAATCTGCTTTTAGGATTTTGCTATAAGTTTGAAATGGAAGCTTGATACTGTATGGAATAAAAGAAGAATAGTAATAATTTGGTGAAGAACTGTTTGTTCAAGTTGAGTCAAAATAGAGAAGAGCCTTGTGGAGTGGCATCAGAGCATCAAATACTATGGCAGGGTATATAATGGAGGAGGGACTGGGATAAACCAGTTCTGTGCTGGTGCTTCCCTTCAGAAAGTCACCCTAAGGAGAATTTCAGAGTGCATTGCAGCCCAGCAATGTTTTGTAAGCCTTTTAGACTTCTAAAAAAAATTTACATTTTTTTTTCTTGATCACTTTATCTCCCCCCAAATTTTTCAAGCGTATCTCCTCACTCTAATGTACATCCCTCAGCAGAGATTATAAAATAAAGGAAAAACTTGGGGGAAGGGAATTAAAGAATAATCTTGCTTACAGTTAAATCTGTGTAAATTTAATTGCAGAAACAGGGTTAGTTTTTGCTGCAGCCCATCCTAGACTTCTGTCCCAGCAATGGTATTATTGGTATAAGCTGGTATTTGGAATTGGTATAAATTCCTTTTCATCCAAAACTAGGAGAAGGGAATTTGTGGGGTGTTGTTTCAAGTGTTTTTTCACTCATTATGAATACTCTGCATCCTTTAAATCCAGCTTAATTTAAAATGTTGAGATTCAAACCTCATTTTGGGGATTATACGATGTAATTGGTTTGTTATATGATGAGTATTTGATGATCTTCACGTTCATCATCTAATCAGGCAAAAAAAGCCATAAAATTATAATCCCAAAAGATGTTTAATAACAATTTAAACTATTGAAGGCTTTATTTAAGCACATTAGGGGATTATAAACTACTCCCTTTTAATGGTGCCAAGAGGTAGATTCAAGGACTTCAAACACCTTTTAAAAAACAAATTGCCATGATTTTAAAAAAAAAATGAATGGGCTGAGGATTTCTTTCATGGAAATCCCATAATTTAATCATTATTTTGAACTGCTTTTAAAACAATTTCCTTAAGAGGTTAAATCTTACTGAAAGGGGAGACTGAGCAGAAGGTAAAAGACACGGCTGAAAGATGTTGACTTTAAAGTAGAAGGATTTTTTCTATTATGTATCTGGATTTTTAACCATTATTGATTACTTGATGCCATCATACGAAACAAGAAAATTTAAAATAAGCAATATGCAATCTATTTAGTAAAACTGTTATTTGTAAAAGAATTTATTGGAAGCGGATATTTTGAATCTAGCTGAGAAAAATTGCTTCAAGGATGCCATTGTGATATAAAACTTACACCATTTAATTCTATAAGTTTTCTTTTTATGTTAATATTTTAGTGGCTAGCAACTCTGTAAAGTTAAAACAAGTGGATTACATGTCTTTTCTCATCCCTCCATAGTTATGAGGTTTTGCCTTGGGAGAAGCACGGGGTTAATTTGGCTGCCTGCCCCTACTCCCATGTGGGATTGCCTGGCTTTGGAAAGGAGCGTAGTGAAAGGGTAGATGGGTACAAAACTAGGGTACTGAAAACATGGAAAGGGCAAAATACTTGGCTGAACCAGGTTTTCTTTGTTCTCCTCTCGAGAGATTTGGAAGCATTTAAAGAAAATAACAGCCCTTCCCCCCAAGAAAGTACAACTCACAGTGATTCTCCATTCTGCACCAACTGGTACTTGCTCTGCAAAATGCCAGAGGGCTCCTGGAGCTCATCTGCGTAACAGGGGTCAGATTTCCATATTTTGGACTTGGAGTGTGTGGGGGTGTCCTCCTGCTTTATCCCAAATACGCAAGTCTCCTCTTTCACTTGATTTTATTGTGGACAAAGCTGTAAAAAGCTTTCTTCCACATCTGCAAGACTTCTCAGTGGCAGCTGTCCCAAATTCCTGGGAAAAGCCAGGCTTTTCAGCTTGCCTTGAGTCACTCATGCACCGCCATCCCCTTGACTGGGAAGGTGGCAGCCAGGGCTTTTCCTGCTCCTGGCAGCAGGAAGAGCTGTCAGAGCATCCAACAAGAGCATCTAACAGAGGTTGGTGCAGGTAACCCACAAGGAGGGTCCTCTTCTGCTGGGGCAGGTGCTGTGGCAGTCATCTCCAATGGCAGAAAATGGGAAATGTTATTATGGGAGAAGATAATTATTCTAGGGCTCTGTCTCAATGGAGTTGAGAGCTCCAGAAAGGAGGACAAAGAGGATTTAGGTAAGTGTGTTTGAATTAGCTTCTTAAGCCTTCAGCCCTCACGGAGTTTTATGGAGGACAGTGACGGTTAAAAGCTCCAGCATTTTCTTTAATCATCTTCAAATCCATGGCTTTGACCTGCTGTTGACCATCCAAGGATTGGTCCATTTTCTAGCATGAGGGAAATGTTGGCATTTTAAAAGAAAATGGTTGGGTTTTGGGTGATACCCTTGGCAATGCAGCTGTTGCTCCAGTTTCATGATTTCTTGGAAGGAGCATGTCTCATGCACTGTCTTGTAGATTATTTAAGTTGTCAGCACTGAGCTGTCCTACAAACCTTTGGTCTTAGAACAGAAAGGAAAAATAGAGGGTGCTTTAGTCAGTTAGTTCAAGGAAACCAGATTATTTACTTAGGCTCTTCTCACATTCAGAAGTGTGGTGTAGTTACAGCATCTGTTTTTTTAATACCTGTGATTTAGCTCCATTTCTATTGAAGACAGCCATCATGTCTTAAACTACAGGGTATGTGTCATCTCCTCGGGGCTCCTCACAGGTCTTGGGAATGGCAGTGATCCAGGGAAGTATTTTGGTTGAAATCAGAAGGTAGCCAATAATCTCAGCCAACAAGTTTTTAGAGAGAGAGAGTGTGTCTATTCCCAAAGGTCTATCCTACCTTTTTCCCAGTTTCCCACAGTTTCTAGCTTGGAGGCACTATTGTGCCAGTGTGGAAGCCACTAGCACATTAAAGAATTTGAATTATTTTGAAGCTGCTGAAACACATTAGTATTTAGACACTAGCAGAATTTCACATCTGAGTAGAAGCAAGGGAATACTGAAAAGTTGAAACATGATAAACATTAATTCAGATGCTAAATTACACTTGCTCTGGTTGTGCTAGAACTCCTTTTGTTTGCATAAATATTCTCGGAAATGAGTTTACCAGCAAGAATGTTTGCAGTAATAAGAATTTTTAAGTCAGCAGTAGATGCTTTGCTTTCTTCTCCACCCTCTCCTTTCTTTTTATATTTGCAGCTGTGTTATTTTGCGTGTGCAGCTTCATTTTTGGAGTTAGCCTCCTCCAGTCAAGACACGGCAATGTGTTACACGAGGCACTGCCTTTCTGCAGTCAGAGCAGACGGACAAAATCCAAGTGTCACCTTTGGAAGGGGGACAGAGAGGGAGGGAAAAAGTTTGGTCACCAATTTTTAAATCTGGAAATATCTGTGGAAATATTTTGGCCAGCAGTTTGCAATATGAAGTGCATTAAAGGCAGCAACAGTATCTTGGCAAGCAGTGGCTGAGCAGGAAATGAGGATAAATTAATGGGCTCGGTTGTTCATTATTAGTTGTTTATTTAGCTTGTCCTCTAACACGGTTGCTACAAAAGAGCCTATGTTGATTCTCAGATATGCTTATGTATGTAAGTGCCAGTGTTAATTTTTTTGTTGGAAATCTTTCTCTTGAAGCAGTTTCACAGCATGCCAGTGTGCTAGCAAATGACTTAATCAGATCAGGTAAAGTGCCAAAATATGAGGCACCAAACCAGTTGGGCGCATATCTGATGAGATGTGTTAATCTGTGGTGTAAGATAAGCTGCCTTTCAAATAGGGTCACATTTGGAAGTGGTACATCAAGTTGTGTAAGATGCATTCCCTTGCTCTGGCATACACTATCCTACATCTGTTTGCATGAACTTAACCCTTGTCTGGATAAGCTAAAGCAGTGATGTTGGGGTGGCTATAGTCTGTTTGTTGCTCCAGGACAGGCATGAGAAGTGACTCGGTTTTTTACCCATTTTAGAAAAAGTTTTGTTCCCCTTTTCCTGCATTTACCTTCAGCTACACAGAATCTGCACTGTTACAGCTTACATGCTTTTTCTAGTTGCATATATTAAAGAGGCTCTAATTCCTAATAATAAGTACTTGTGTTTACTGTCTGCCCATCAAAGTTTCCCAGAGAAAAAATTTTCCTTTGGAAGGGAAACTTTTTTTTTGGTGGTGTAAAGTTAAATTTTTCCATGGGTAATGCCATCCTTTCCAACAAAACGCTCAGCTCAAAATCCAATTTTCAATATTCATAGAGTCGTTATTCATGGAACAAATGTATTCATAGAGTTGTTAAGGTTGGAAAATACCTTTAAGATCATCAGATCCAACCAATCTTATCTTATTGATGAGTCATCATTGCACTTCCAGCTCCTCACCCTGCAAGCTACAGCTGTGCTAAATGCATGTGTAGAGAGAAGGTAAGTAGGCAGAAAAGGGTTTAAGTTAATATGTAGTTATCTAATTTACCTCGCCTTTTGCATCATTGCCTGATTTAGACCCAGAGTATTTAGTGGAGTGCTCGTTTCACTTCAGTGGTGGGCCATCATTTTAATAAGGCAAGGTCTCGGAGCCTTACCACTTCATCTTTTGCTTTATGAAGCAGAAACTTCTGCCCAGAAAATACTTCTCAAATTTTAGATATAGCATGAATATTCTTTTCTTGGCTACTTTTTAATCCAAAAGGTTTGGCCCTTTGTAATCCAACCTGTACAGCATTAAACATTTGGAAGCGCTTTTTAAAAAAAACCTAGCCACAAAAGAACTTATTCTCACACTGGGTCCTCTGTCCCTGTGATCCAAAAAGCAAGGTAGTCATGTTAGTGACACTAAGGTGGTCACTTGAGTCACATTAGTAAAACCAAGGGGTTGCTCATGATATAAAGATATTTTCCAAGAACTCTTTCTGAACTCATAAAGAAAATGGTGGGACTTTGCCTTAGGCGCCTTGCTCTGTTGATTGCTCTAAAATCAGCTTTGAAGTGAAACTCTTTTTCCTAGGCCATCCTTACTCATGTCAGACAGAGCTTCTGGTGTTCCTAATGATATTTTTGGAAAGGTAAATGCCATATTAGACAATCTGGCTAGTTAACAGATTCACTGGCAGTACTCCGCTTATTTGCCGTGGATTTTGTGCTGATCCAGGAACTGCACGGTGCTTGTGTGGGAACGGCAAAGAGGATAAACCCTTGATTTCATTGCTGAAACCTGAGCATGGGTCTGTCAGTGCAGCAGGTTGTAAACCCCAGAGGGCCATAAGCTGCAGTTGGGGTCAGAATTATTTTGAAACTGGTAATAACCCAAACCTTAGGATTCTTATGAATAAAATGCAATTTCAGTAATGTTTTCATAAACAGCAGTAATGGTGGCGTTTTAGTAAACAGTGGCATTACTTGCATCAAAATTGCACCACATTGGCTTTTAAATTACTCCACCTGTCTGTATGAATAGGATTTTCAATGTCGAGGCACACAGACAGCTGCTGCTAATGTGGTTTTTTTTTCTTCTCTGTGTAGATAGTGTTGGCAAATCTGCAGCCATCAGGGCTGGTTTCTGATGTAAAATGGTACCTGACCTACTGCCTTTGGTGCTGCAAAAAGAGCAGCTTTAATTACTAATGGTCGTGTTTTAGTTTTGTACTTGTTGATGTACAAAATGTCATTTTAGAGCGGTGTAACCTCTGGTTCACTTCCACCAGCGATGCTACACTGGCTGCAATTATTTTCAAAATAATTTGTGTTCCTTGGTGGCAGCTTGCAATCCTGCCTTGTTAACTCTCAGATAATTAACAGGGGTCTGGTGCTCCAGGTCCCTGTGTCCCCAAGTCTCACTGGTACCCCACACCTTGGAGGGCTGTCCTGGATGAAAGAGAAATTGTGCTTACAAATCCCACTTGATTTATTTCTAGGACTGTTCCCTCCCTTGCATTAGGTGGGTGTAATACCCAGAAATTTGTGGAATCGATTTTGTCCTCTAACCCCTGGTAAGCTGAAGGGGTTATGTGGAGGCAGAGTTGGAGCATACTGCCTCTCTTCCCAGTTATGAACAAAAGGATAAAGCTGATGCTCTGCCTGGTGCTGTTTTGCTGGGCTGAGTTTGGTCAGAATGGTCCAGTTACCAGCCTCATGCCTGGCCTTAAAAGGGTTAAAGATGTTAATGGTGCCGTTAAAAATCCAGCTTGCCAATGAGCTATTTTGTGCAAATGGTATAAATGTAAGATACACTTGTCTGGCTCATTTGCAAGCATTCTTTTTGACTTCTTTCACACAACTGGTGTTTTTGTGTTTAATTTAACAAGAAATGAGTAGTAAATGAAAGCTGCTGCCTGAAATCCCACTGTGAGCGTGTTTTGCACTTGGCTCCCCAGTGAAAAGGCAATTTGTGAAATTATGTGATAGAGTAATTAGATGAAGCCGGGGCTTCTGATTGTTGCCATGCTTATGTGGTAAAGGTTTGCTGGGGAAAAAAAAAAATAAAAAACACGGATTATTACCCTGGCAAGTTGGCTCAAAGCTTCTTCATTTATTTGTAAACAGAATATTTAGTGACCGCATAGGAAGTAGCTGTAATCACCAGCTCATAAAGAAACCACAGCAGAGCTTTTGGATTTTTACAGAGTGCTCATGTAAAATTTAAGCTGGGAGGCAGAATCCCTGTTAATGTAATTAGGATCTAATTTACCACCCTTTGCACACAGATGTAATAATGTCTAGATATTTATTCTATCTTTAAGCACATTACATATACCTCAGTGCAGCAGTTACTGAACAGAAACAGGTGTGAGCACTTTCCGGATTCGTTTTTACACTGTAAACACACAGCGATTTAAAGGGAAATATTTACAAAAAAAAAAAAAAAAAAAAAAAAAGAAAAAAAAAAAAAAAAAGAGGAGAAAGAATGTCTGCAAATGAGGCAGTAATGGACAGTTGCCCTTTATGTACTGATGGATTTCTCAATGGTTAAGTAAATTAAAGCAAATGCTAGAAAAATCAATAGGCTTGCAGAGTCTTGGTTGTGCCTCATAGACTTCAGGACAGAATGACAGATGTGGTGCATATGACCCATTTAAGTATTAATGCTTGGGAAATTGCCTCTGCGTGCAAGGTTATAGGCCTAGAAATATTGTTATATTAAATTACAGACAATGATATTTTTAAGTATATATGGAATTTATACGTTTCAGTTTAGTTGCTCTTCGGCATTACATTTGTCCTGGAAGATTAGTTGCGGAGTTGTTTCTCTGGAACGGTAAATCAGGTTTAAAAAATGTTTGAAGAGTGAATTGTCTTTCCAGGGCTGCTGCAGACCGGTGAGCGTGTTGCACACCGTGGGGGGACAGTGATTGTGTTAAATAAGAGCCACACAGGCAATGTGTTCACTAGCAAATGTAGCATATAAGCCAGCCTAAATTAAATATCATTAAAAGGCAGCTTTTGAAATGGTGAGAGGGCTGGCGTGGTAACATAGGGTCGCTGTTAAATTGGGGTATTCTGTATGACTAAACACAAAGTAAAATCCAAAATGCGTGGTCAAGATGAGCTAAGTAAGGTAACCACCAAGACAGATCCTTCTCACCACCTTCCCCACGTGCTGCAATTAAAAGGGGCGAGTTTGCATGGGCAGGATGAGTAAAAACTGACCCCACACAGAAATTCTCCTGAAATAGAGTTGTTATGATTAATCCAAGCAGGCAGACGAGCTCTAGATGAGATAGTGTTTGCCATCTCTGATTTCTGTCATTTCTTGCTGTACTTCCACCCAGGCAGCAGGGAAGTAGACCAAGTTAATTGTCTCTTTGTGGCATCTCTGGCAGGAAGAGCGTGAAAATAACTGGGACCCTGATTTTGGTGTTGGCGTGGAGGCAGAGCAGTGTGTTGGCCGTGCTTGCTGTCGGTGACAGCCCGGCATACCTTGCCAGTTATCCTGACTTCACCCCAAACACCTGTTTCTGTGAAGGGAGCAGCCGGATGCATTTTATATACAACTGCCATGTTTAATATTAGAAAGGAGCTTTAGACTTTGTCAGTACCACTGCTATTCCTTGCTGAAGCCATTACATAGGAAGTGTTGTTGTTTTCCCCTCAAACATTAATTGTCACGTTTTACTTCCATTTTTTCCAACAGATTTTTTTCCTTGTTTTGTTTTTTCTTGTTTTGTTTTTGTTTTTTGTTTTGTTCCTTGATTGTCTCTGATATTTGATGTGTGGGTACCACTGTATCCCTTCTGGCTCTCTCTTTTCTGACTTTTCCCTAAAGCACGAAAACTCCCCGTGGAATAAAGCAGAGCCATCTCCAGGGGGTGTAAGGGGTGCACACTGCTGCTGGGAATGCCAATGAAACGATGACATTGTGGAGGGGCAGATTATTACTTTTGGGCCTGCTGAGGACCTATTTGTGTGTTGAGGCTGGATGAGAGCGACTGGTGCTGAGGGCTGTCAGGCCAGGGCTGAGTGATGACAGACCCTTGTCATTTGCCTGCATTCAGCTTCATTGCTATGGTGACAATATGCAGTGATGAAAGTGGCCTCTGAGGGTTGGACAGCATCCTCCATGGTTGCTGTAGCCGACAGCATCTTTGCAACAGCGTGTTTGAGCTGCTGATGGCCCTCGGTGTCAGAGCAGCGTCAAATCTCTAATGACAGAAACCCTCCACAGGTTTTTGGGTCCACAGGGATAGTGCTCGTGGCACCATCGCCAGTCTCAGCAACTCCTTGCATCAGTGACAAAAATTGTCTTTACCTGTTTTAGTCATTCTTATGTGCCTCGTGGTGCATTTCCTTGATTTATTTTGTGTGACATAGGAGCTAGGTAAGCTGGTGCTTACCTGCACAGCAGCACGGGGTGGCCGTGGTCCTCCTGCTGCCGCATGGAAGGCAAACACATTAATCAGCATACAGGCAATGGCTGCTTTCGTTAAATATACGTGTGAGGGGCCCTGCTGAACGGGCTCTTTTGTTCCCAGCCAAACCAGAAGGGATCAAAGGTCAGCAGGAACCCAGAAGTCATCAGTCAGGGCGGGTTTTGCTGGATCCCGGGCTTGTCAGCTCCATAGTCACCCCTGGCAACTTGGGCTGCCGCCTGCTTGCCTTCCCTACTGCCTGGCGCAGAACTGGAGCATCCGGTCTCTCAGTTGCTGTAAAAAGATGCTGACATGAAGTCTTGCATTTGAAATACAGTGTGAGCATTGCCATGCTCCTCTTTGTTATCCAAGTCATTTGAGAGTGAAGGTACAAAAATGATAACTTGGCTTTGTAGAGATCTTTTTGCTGAGTTCACCTTTAAGGTTTTAAGGCTGCAAATTCATTTTTGGTTTAGTGGCAAATGGCAACCCGGAAAGAAGCAGCAGCATACTGCCAAGATGCTTCTAGGCTTCTGCATATAAAAGTTCACTTCTAAAAAAACTTATGGTATGGCATTTATTTCCTTTGAGCAGATCGATTTATTTTCCCTCCCCTCCCTGTGATGTTAAAGTACATTTGGCAGTAATCAGTTTATCCTTATTAGAAGCTGTGGTAAAAGGCAGAGTTGCTGAGTCAATTCACTCCATTTACTTCCCCTATTGAGCCTTAATGTGTCCCAGTCCCCACCCCTTACAGTGAAAACATCATCAATTATAGAGCTGACAGGAGCCTGGGACTCAGTGTAAGTTGCTCCTTGGGGTTGTTCATCTTGCACCATAAAAACTGGCACTCAGCAATATTCATCACTTCCCCCTACCTAAAATGATTGAGTAAACAGTGAGGAGAATTAACAGAGGGGTAAAAAGGGGGAAAACGGAGTTTGAGTATGTTGGAGGCAGCCTTGGGCTTACATGGCAGGAGAAATAGAGCCATCAGCCAACATGCAAGCTCCCCACCACTGTTTAATATTGCTGCTGAAGCTGGAGGGAGGCTCAGTTATCCTTCGGCCAGACACCTTACTGCTTCTCATAGCCTGACCTGCAGGAGCTTTTCTGTCTTGGCACTTGGAAAAAGCAGTTTCAGCACTGATGCAGCAGAGATGTGTTGAGTGCCCAACTCTCTGTCAGCTCCTTAGGGAAATACATTTAAAACACTGCTCAGTTTACTCCAGTTTGGTCCCATGATATTTGTATTTATTCCAAACATCCTGAATCACCTCCAGTGGAACATAATTCAAAGTGGGAACCAAATTTTTTGTCTTTTTGTAAATGTGATATGTTAAATTTTTTTCCTCCAAAACCTCAAGAAATAAAAAAGCGTGGAATAGAAAGTGCTTTTGTTACCATTACCTTCCCTTCCTACAAAACAAAGCAAAAAAAAAAACCCATCCAGCCAAGTGAATCCAAACATGAAAACCTCAAACTTTGGGTTTATTTAAATTTTTGAAGTAATCTTAAAAAAAGAAAGAGGCTCTGCTTTCCTTTACCCAAAAAGTATAATGCAATCACGGTAAGGGGGGGGAGAAATTCCCTTAGCCATACACCTGGTTTGTTTTTATGCCCGGTGCTGCGGTCAGATGGTTGTCTAAATAAACAGAGATTAGGTGGAGGGCTTTATCTCAAAGCTGGCACTGGTTATCACACTGCTTCCTCCCACTCCCTCCCTCTGATTGTGAGTTGTATAAGGAGACTTAGCAAGCATAACTTAGAGCCGATAACCTTTGAATGTTAGTTCAAGGAAGCTGTGCCATAGTAACAACAACAAAAAGAGAAATTATGCAAACTCTGTCACAGACTATTCAAACAATTGGGAATTTGACCCTAATTCTGATTTAAAAGAAAAAAGTATTTGGTAAGTTTGGTTTTTTTTTTTTCCTCCTAGAGTGCTATTTGAATTTAGCGTGATCTATAATATTAATATTTGAGCAGTAGTTAAAAAAAAATATTCCAGGAATAAACTTGAGTTTATTCTTCAAATTCTCTCTCCTTTGGGGGTCTTACTTTAAAATTGCTTTAACTAAAGGAACCTGTAATATTTCACTTGCCCAAATTGCTCCAGCCCTGCAGTTGAGGGTTGAATTCATCTTGATGCAGCCCTGGAGGAAGATGCTGTTGGCATTTGTGTTTGATGGCAAATGAGATATATATGTACATATAATATATATACACACAGGCAGGGGACATAAGAGAGGCTGCCAGGTGATGGACAACTTCTGGCTCTCCATGAAAGTAAATGAGAAAAGTCCTCGTGGTTCTGCATGGGTGTGAAATCAAAATATGCCATTTCTAAGTGTATCTTGGCATGCTGATGGGCAGCATACATGCAAAGAGGAGAAGGGTCTTTGCAACATGCCTTCCATAAAAAAAAAACCAAAAAACAAACCAGCAAACCCCAAGCAGGGAGAGGAAGGAGAGGGGGAAGGCGTCCACGCGCTACCGCAAGGCAATGTCATCGCGATGTTGGGAAGCCAGCTCACAGTGAGCGGGTGAGCGCGGGCATCTCTGCCCTTGTCGTTCGGATTACCGCAGTGCCATGCGCCCAGTTACACAATGCATAAAGGCGAGGGTTATTTCTAGGACAGATAATTGAACATTAATACTCGTTGACATTGTCGTAGGAATGATATGTCAAGCTGACAGGGCCTATGTGCTTGCATCTGCTGATCGGCTGCAGACGAAGGGGTTGTTTGGCAGATTAGACCCGGGGCCTCGCCGCCACCGAGCCAGGGATGATACAGCCATTAATCATGAGCTGCCATCTTGGGCTGCCTTCCCAAAAAAAAGCAGTGGGTCCCTGCTTTTAGGGGTGGAGGGCATGGTTGGCAAAACTCCGTCGACCCCCAGACGTGTTTGCACACCTCTGCACACGTAAAGATTTATGTACACGTATAGAACGTATTAAAGAAGAGCATCCTTGGTGCTGCACACGCACGAGTGCCGCCGTCGTCTGAAGCAACTGCTTTCAATCTACTAAGGGGAGAATAAAAGGAAGCAGAATAGATGAGAAGTTCTTCAGAAGCATTGAGAGTGTGATCAAGTTTGATGAGGTGTTTCTGATGATCTTCGGAAGTAAATGACATAAAAATGGTAGCAGAGCTAGCACCCTTTTTTCTAGAGCGGTTTTTGTGTCTCTCTTCTTCTGGATGTCAACAGGCCCTTCAAGGCGAGGGTGCTGTAGATAAAATAGTTGTGTGGCAATCACTCCTGTCCCCTTCCAGCCAAAATCCTACAAATGGTGCCTTTCAGTATAATTTCATAAAAATCCTTCAGAGAGCTAATGCCTCTGTCACAGCACTTTTGCGGCCAGACTTTGCAGCACAAGTTCAGAGGCATGAGAAGCAGATGGAAAACAATTACAAGGGCCTCTGACACTGGAGTCAGTTCTACTTTCTTAAAATAAGGCTAAACATTATGTTTGTAATGTCTTGCATACAGTTTGGCTCTGCATAAAATGCTACAAAATAGGGCCCTTGAGAACATCCATTATCACATTTTGGTTAACATCACAGATTTTAAAAATCCCAGTTGTACTGAAGCCATGAAATAAAGCTTTCATCTGTAAGGATCTAGTTTCTCTTTGTTATTAAAATAAACTAAGCCATTAAACAAAATATATGCATATAATAGTAAAGTTCATAATCTCCTATCATCAAAATGATAAATTCAACTTTTTTTTTTTAATTGGAGCAGTCATCTTAGAAAGGTTCCTGTATAGAACAAGATCAAATGTGCCTGGTTGCTCTTTCTTACTTTGTAACTTGTTAGTGGTGACATTTTTTTGGTCTTTAACTACTTTAATTTAGGTCTTTCTAAAATAAATGAGTTTTGTTCAGAAAGGAGGGGAAAGCAGAAGTGGAGTTTTGAGCTTGAATTGAAAAGATTAATTGATTATATCTTGTTACTGTTCTTGTGAATTGTTAATGGCCATCACACCTTAAATGTGCTGAAGGCAACACGCCATCTCCATGCTTTTGCTTCCAAAATGTGGATTGTCTCTATTATGCTCATTTCTGTGAAGACATCTGTATTTGTGTGGTGCTTTGATGTGCTCAGACCTTGAAAGAGACCAGTCAAGAAAGGGATGTTCAGGCTGGACATGGGGTGGGCATTGACTGCTTATAGCTGAGTCTGTTTGGATTTTTAGAAGGTCCTTTCCAAAAACCTCTGTCCTGGCCTCATCCATTCACCATCCCATAGGAGATGCCCACCCAGAGTCTCACCTGACAAAGCTCAGGACATCCCTTAGGCAGACCATGCTTGGCCATGTTCACTGCAGCTAAGTGCCAGATTTAAAGTTACACAGGTGAAGACAGGTTTGCCATTTCAGGGCTCATCCCCAGGTGTTGGCAAATGCCAGCCCCTGGGAAATGCCTCACACCACCCAGATTTCCACTAAAGTGCAATGCTTGGTTCCACCAGCCCTCTGTCAGGGAGGATACAGTTTGGTCTTTGGAGGCTTTTGAAATCCAAATGAAATTGGATTGAAATTGGATGAAACCTGCATTGAATTTGGGGGGAAAGATTTTTTTTTTATGAGGGGGTCCTCTTGGTCCAAGAAGTTTTCCAAGAAGGAAGAGTCACATCCTGGTCCAAGCCTTTTTAATGGTGTTTTTATAAGGATGAGAATCAATGCATAGTGAATTTGTGGGCAAATACATGTTAATTTAGGGTTGAATCTGGAGATTTGGAGAATTGTCATGTGCCTTTTCCCAACTCTCAGGATATCTAAATCACACTCTTTTTAGTGCATGTTCTTGTGCATGAAGGTATCATCCTGGGAACATGTATCTGCTTTATTCTGAAATTGGTTAGCATTATCAGACTTGCTTCTTTGCTAAGTTGGGAACATAAAGCAGTTGTTTTCTTTTGGAGACTTCTCAGTTCATCTCTCGGAGCTGAAGTTTAGGGCCAGGCTGGTCAGAAAGTGGATTTCTGTACTGGCCTGTACCCTGAAGCAAGTTTAAGGGATTTCACACACTAAATGGGTGTAGATAAACAAATTCTCCAGCCAGAAAGCAGAATTGCTTAGTCAAGTTTACTGAGTTAAAACTTGTCTGTATTATTCATATATGCGATTGCACTGAACTTGGGTTATTTTAACAGAACTCATTAGACCTAAGGAATGAAGGAGGGAATTTATGAGGGACTCTCATTTTAAAGGTAAAAATAATGGGGATTGGACTTAGGGGGAGGTAAAAGCTGGGATGGATAAAATGAGAGTGCCTGAAATAGCTGGTTGGGTGCTGGAAAGTGAAGCCCAGCTCTAGCCCAGGTAAATTGCATTTGAATTTCAACCTCAGATCTGTATGCACTCTTCTTTGGCAGATGTTGAATTGATAATGCCTGTGTGTTAAAGAATTCTGATTGTTTCTTTTGCCACCTTCACAGCTTATGAAAATGCAAGTAGCCCTGCCTAATGAATATTAATAAGAGTGATAGCTGGATAACACACAAGCCTGTGGCTCTTTGGAGCTTGGATGGGGTTAGTTGGAGGATGGTTGTGACTGGGAATTTACATGCTTTTTAAGAATAAACTTCCTGAAAGCTTTTACATTCTCCTTTAAAAGCTGATGTTTGTTCACAGTAGCATCCTCGTGTATGTATGGGGTTTTTTCCCACTTTCCCTTTCTAGATACATGTGAGATTAGTACTACAGATGGCATGTCCATGTTTTTTAAAACAAGGCAATTTATTAGATGAGAAGAAAAAGAGGCCCCATCTCGTTAATTTCCATCAGTCCAGGGTTAATTGTATCAATAGCAATGGTTTATTTTATTTTGCTTGTTTATTTTTGCCTTTTCCCACACCCCATCCTCCCAGGCAGCCGTGGCAGTTATTAGCTGGGCAGGGAAATGACACTGATGAATTCTGCATCTCCAAATGTCCTAGGAGGCTTTAAAGCCCATTTCATGCAGTTAGTTAATCGGGCAGCTCGTTAGGCCCATTGCTGGACCTCACACACGGCAGTCTAATAGCAGGGATAGTTGTGGAGTGGCTGGAGGATGGGAGGGCTCTGAGGACCTGCCTCTTCAGCTGGAGCCCTGGGGCAGGCACTGCCTGGAGCTGGGTGGAGCTCCCAGCCATGCCAAGCTGTGCTGGGGCTCAGTGGTGACATCCCTCTGGTTTTGCCAGTGCTGTTCTCCGGCTCTGCTGGAGCAATCCTCTCCAGACCTTTGTTTACTCACTTGTAAAAATACCTATTACCAACCTTTCTGCCTGTGTCATAGGTCCCATTTGATCTGCTCTTCTTCCCCTGGACTCTGTTCCCAAAACTGCTAATTATGCAAAAAAACATGGTGCCCTTTTTAATAGCTTCCTCCTCATTGAGAGCTGCAGGGGCAGACTTGAAAAGGAAGGTTAGAGTGGGTCAGAACACAAAAGGCAAATAGAATTTGCCTAATAAATAGTATTTGTTTATTATTAAAAGAAACCCACAATCTTGTCTTGATAGTAAGGACTGCTGTGATGCTGCACGGGCTGGAGTTCTTTTTCTGAGTGGTGGTTTAGGGCTGGGATTCTCTTGGAGGGTTTCATGAAGGCTCAGTGAGGGGATTTAATGAAGATTCAGGGATTAAGATGCCACTGCATTATCATTTCTGCCAAATACATAAAAGGACTTACTGTGCATTCACTTTACAAATAAACTAACTCTTTCTAAACCTTTGACTCATGAGGGAAACCCCCAACTTCAAAACAGAAACACATGCACTTCCCCTTTTGCAAAAGGCCTTTTCTTTCCCTTCTCTTGTCATGACAAAAAGGCTTAATTTTTTTTAGCCAATATAAGGGGAGAGGGAAGAGGGGGAGAGTCATTAAAATGCAGTTCTTTCAATTATGTCCCGTTATTTGTCATCTTTATTGCTTTTCTATAGTTTTCATTGCACCTTTAATAGCAGGCCTGGTCAGAAAAGGTGAGCTGGAATGTGAACGCACTTGGCTGTGCAGCCGTCAGTGCCTACGAGCACAGCTCGAATCCCAGTCCCTGTAGATTTTAATGTCCCCGCAGACTGCTGGCAGCCTGCTTCCAGCTGTGGCAGGCATGATGCAGTGAATTGCTTTTCAATGTTCTTTACTCAAATAGGCAGTAATTACAAGCTTAAAGAGGTTTAGTGGTCCAGTAAACTACATAATCACCCCTGAATTAGCCTGGGCTCATCAGTTGCAGTCCAGCAACCTCAAGACTGCTGTTTGTATGCAGGCTTTATCACGTAGCAACCTGAGCAGCAGGTGTGGAACAGCAAGAATCCCCCATAAACACAACTGTCTACTGGGGACAATGATCTCTAATGAGATGAGGCTACAGCATCACTGTAATTTAAGTGGGAAAATTAACGCCAGAGAATGCGCACTACTTCCAAGAGTCTCTGCTTCTTCAGAGAACAGTGGTGTTTTCCTGGCTTGTTTTTTTTTGTTGTTGTTGTTTTTTCTTTTCCCTCCTTCTTTATTTTTTTTTTTAAAGATCTTTAAATGCATCTTTCTCTTTTTTTTTTCTTTTTTTTTTCATGAAGAACACATTGTGATTTTGCTTATAAGTTGAGTGGTCTTTATTCTTTTACAAGGATATGTTGTGAATATTTAATGGTGGACAGGGCATCTGTTCAAGGACTTTCCATGCCAACAAAGCAGCATTGCAAAATAGCAGCTTTATCTTTTCATTTCCTTCCTCGGTGGTAGTTTTCTTTTTTGTTTTTTTTGTTTTCAAATAGAAAATGTAAAATAGAATGTAACCCCCCCTCATCTTGGTGTTGAACCATTGGCACCTCAATGTGTTGGTTGCCTTGAACTCTCTTCATATGATGGCTTGGTCCCTCCATGAAAAAAAGGAGTTCAGGCAGGAGACTTCCCAGTTTGCTTGGTGGCTGCTCCTTAAGGGTGGCACCACTTTGGGAAACCTCCTTAAAGCTCCTGCTCCATCCAAAAGCCTGAGGTCCATAGTAGGGATCTGGCTGAATACAGTAGCCCTCCATCAACCTGATCACACAGGTATGTAGAGTAGGGGATGGAGGTGTAGGGAAGTCTTTTTATCCCTCACTTACAGAGGGAGCTCCCAATGTACTGAAGACAGCCTGGGAAAAAGAGGAAAAAGCACAAATAAGAGCTTTCAGTTTAACTCTCTGGGATTACAACTGCTGGCACTGGAGTTTCCCAGAGATTGTAGAGTTATTTCCGAGCCCACCTGTTTAGAAAGTCATTTGAGGTAGATAAGGACAGTGACTTATTGCTGAGAAAAGGCTTCTGGTTAGAAGATATTTACCTGGGCTAATCTGTCTTAGGCTGGCTCTAAAAACAACAGCAGTGCTTTTACGGAGTTATCAGGTAGTCGGGATTTCCTTTGGCGTGCCCGTGCTATTTTTTTCTTCCTTCCCAAAAGCTGCTCACCTAGGGAAGGCTGGGGTTTGCCTTCCTGCCTTTTCACAGCTGCCCGATAAAGATGTTGGCTTAACTGAAAAGCTGGGTTTCAAGGCTGTGAATTTTAGCTCTAAGGCGGTTGCAGTCAGGTGATGCATTTCCTCAGCTCCTTTGGTGTCACTTGGCTGTAGTGCTTCATGGTTTTTTGGCTGTGTGCTGCACTGAAGAGAATTTCACTAATCTTTTGGATGCAATTTTTCTTTTAATTTCCCTGTCCTTGGTTAGTTTTAGGCTGTGAAAGGAAAACAATAATTAATAACAATAATAAAGAAAAATGGCAGAGGATGTAAAAGCACATCACCCACGCCATATTAGCACAAATAATCTTGGTCCTAGAGTAAAAAATCCCTTCTTAAGTGTATTAATGTGTATGTACAGGCTGTGTGTGTGTGTGTTTCTGTGTGCACATACATACAGGCACCAAAGGAATGTTTAGCATGGGAAAAGCACCACTCAATTACCCGGGTATGGTGTGGGAGTGTCTGCATAGACTCAGCTTGAACTGAAAACCAGTAGGAGCCAGAGTAAACTCCAGACACTGAGGTCTATCAGAGTGTCTCCAAAAGGAAATAGCAGAAGCACCATTGCTTGGACTAGCTAAAGCTCAACTGGAAAAGGCGGTGGGTAATAATATATGGTATGGAAGGAATAATATTGTAGCAGCCAGGAGATGGATTAGATGAGTTAAAAGGTTTTTCCATTTTCTGACTTCTGTAATATCCTGTGCAAGGGATGATCTGAACTTTTTTTCCTTAATGAGTGCTCACATTATGAGTAATTTGATGGGGCCACCAGAGAAGTATTGGCAGCGCATCCCAAGCCATACCATGTCTCTCCATCAGCCTTGGAAAGGATATTTATGTTAGTGAGTGCCAAAACTTGTTCACAGACAACTCTTGCAAGAAAATTATTTACAAAAGGGCAAATGGGAAAAAAGGAGAAGCTTTTTTTTTTTTTACCCCAGCATAACTTCTTCATTAAAAAGGGTCGCTGTTGCCAGTACTTCTTTTCCCTCCTTGTAAACCCCCACAAAGGAAATGTCTCCTCCCCCCCTCTGCCTGCAAAACCACCCTAGCCCCTGTTTAATCAGGTTGGCTGTGAACACACGTTCAGATTTTAAAATTTCTGGGTTATTGGCTCTGTCTTTTACACCCTGCATTTGCCTTAGGAGAGTCAGATTCTGCCTCCTTTCCTCACCTTTTATTTTTTGGCAGGGTTGCCAAAGCAGCCTGCAAACCCTTTTGTAAGGGCAGCGATAGGCAGTGTCTCAGAGCCCATCTCATAGGAAAGGGCTGATGCAGAAGCCCAAAGCAGCAGCTTATTGGCCTTGCCACAGGGATACAGGCGAGTCAAAGTGATGCAGCATCTAGTCACACTGCCTATTTTGATGCTTTTTTGACTTTAGAGGACCAAGCTCATCTGTTGATTTTGTGTTCATCGTTTGCAGTTCAATAACTCTGGCAGCACCAGGATTTATTAACAGTTACGTTACAAAAAAGGCCTTACTGCGGGGATATTAAACTATTACAATAAGTTGAGGAAATATTTTCTTTTGAAAGAGGAAAAAGCTGGCTTTGTCTGCAGCATGACCGTGTCATATGGACTATGTTTTCTTGCTGTGCTGAAAAAGCAACGAGGAGCTTGAAATGCCAAAGCCAGCTCACACTTCAATAGCATTATCAGGCTGACTCACTACTCTCAGCCAAGGAAAAGACTGTGCAAACTTTGCACAGGCTTTTTTTTTTCCTCCCAGCCTCAGAGATGCATTTCTAATAAAACAACTTCCTTCTCAGTGTTTTAGTATTTCCTCCAATGTGCAAGCCAATCCCATGGGATAAACAGGATCGAGTTTGCAGCTTCCGAGTTGAACTTTTTTCTTCTCCCCCCCTCCCTGCCAGGTCACCTCAACTTGGCAACTTTTTACAGCCTTGCCTGAATATAAAGCAGGTCACAGGGATGGTCTATAAACCTATTCAGGCAGCCTGCAAAATAGGCAAGGGGGCTCCACACGTTCTCTTTTTCACTCCCTCTCAACATGCCGGTGGCTGATGAAGAAAGGAGGTTGCAGTCTTATGACTTTATGGATAGTGATCCAACCATTTTTTGGCCACTTTCTGAGTGCAGAAACCCCCGTTATTCTTTAGGAGGCCAGAACGTGTGAGGATCTAGGACTCAACTGCTATAAATTCAAGCTCTGTTCTTAGACTACACCATGCACCGCTTTTGTAATGCAAATGGAAGGCACAAAGTGTCCCTTTGATAATGTGCAGTCAGGAGACAAAAAAAGCATTCACTGCAACAGTAAAACTAATTCATAAAGCTGAGAGACAATAGGAAAGCATTATGTATATTAAATAAAAAATAGTAATTTCTTGTAGATCAACTTGATCGTTAATGTAAACAGATCAAATGCAAACCAGAAGGAACACGGGAAAAGGGGAGAGACCCAAATGGCTGTGCTGCCACCTTATCTAACCCTGGACAAGTTTGGGTAAAGCAAGAATTTAGAGTTCAGCATTAAGTCAATGTACAGTTTGTCACTGGAGGGCTGATCCTTGGGCTTTATTCTGGATACTGAGTTAGGCTGGGTTTCCCTTCAGAAACAAGAAAATCACAGTGTTGGGATTTTTTAAAATTTGGGTTTTTTTATTTTGATGTTAGAAAACAGTTAATAAACACTCCTGGGGCATAAATTTTAAGGGGGTGATTTCTCTTCATCACTTACCGGAGTTTAGCTCAAGGTCATCTCACCTTGCTGCTGAGCTCTGGGGGAGGCAGAGGGCTGGAGGAAGGGGATAAAAGGGCTTCCAAAATGGTTCTCCCAGCACTGCCACGATAAGGGCAGCGCTGGAGGGTTGCCACAGCCTCCTCCAAACAGAACATGCAGCCTCTTTCTCTTGGGGATTGCTTGTGCCTCGCTGCCGTAGTAGAGCTGGTGGGCAGCCCCGGTGTTGAGCCGGTTTGGTGCCGTGAGGAATTGGTAACCTGGGGGGTGAGCAGGGCAGGATTGTTTTCCCATTTTTCTGGCAGCATTATGATGCACTGCTGTCGCAGAGGAGGAGGGGAGGGAGTGCTATTGATGCTTTACAGATAAGATAAAGTCTGTCGCTGCCCTGGCATCCAGCATTTGCTGCCTGGGGTGGAAAATTTGAGGAAAGGAGTACATTTGGACAAGGTGTAGCATTAAGAGACAGCCTTGGATGCTTTCCATCTGTACCTAATGGAGACTTTACCCACCATCTGTAGTCAAAGGTGATAAAAAAAATAAAAAATCTAATTGTTTTGCTAAAAATGCTCTCAAACTGCATTAAAAAATGGGCTTTTATTAAGACCACTGCTCTCTAAATACCATTCATAAAACAGTGATGAGAAAATATGATGGAAAGTTAAATTTTTCTCTCTGTCACTTTGATTTCTTTGTTACTGCTAAAATGACTGCTCTGACTCATATTTTGCATAGTTATTTTTACCTTTTCAAATGTTCCTTAACTGTTCATATTACCCTGGGCAAATCCCCCAGGGATAATTTTCATTTGCATGCAGACTTTGATGGTGTTATTAAGCAATCACTTTCTGTACTAAGTCATTATTAAAAGTAATACCACAGAGCCTCAAAAACACATTAATGGTGCCAAACAATCCACATTTCAGTGCTGGATTTATGGAAAGGGAAAAGCACAAGGTCTCATATCATTCAGTGGATGCTGCTCTATAGCTCTGTAGCAGCAGCAGGCTTGATCAGAAAATATCAGAGCCAAATTCTGAGCCCTTATCTGTTGTCAGCCTTATTTCTTTAAATGCCCCTTTCTTGTTTTCGTTGGGTTTTTTGTTTTTTGTCTGTTTGTTTTTAACCTGACTGCTTCCTACTTGCTTTTCCCCTTGGATTTACCCTTTTTCCTCTGGCCTTGGCAAGAGAGCCTGTCTGCAGTCTTCCAGTATACACAAGCTGGGCTGGTTCTGGGAAGGAGGGTCAGCCTTCCCATCTGTAATCACTGTTTTATGGCTTTCACTCGAGGTGTTAATGCAGATCAAATGGAAAACAGTCCAGCATGAGTGTTACAGCTTCTCATGCTGCCCTGCATAAGGTCCCAATCGTTAATTCTGATTATAAGACCTAAAGGTAATTCTGTTTGCTCTCCTAATGCATTGCAGCTCTCCCGGTGGTCCGGTGTCTCTTTTCTCCAATTCCCATCTTGATCAATTGTTTGCAAATAATTAAGCTTTTAAGAGATAATGGTAGGAGCTAATGTACACAACAAAGTAAAGGTCTCAAGTCACTGTTTATTGAACAGTTTGCCTTGATATCCCAAAGTGATCCAGAGTGATAGGTGGACTTGTCAGCTGGAGTCACTGCAGTTTTTTCTGGTTATTCTTACCTGTATTATTTATATATTTAGTAAAATTATAGACTATCTCAAATTGGAAGGGACCCATAAGGATCAAATCCAACTTTGCCCTCCTTGCAAGACTACCTTTAACTTAACCATTTGACTAAGATATGTTTTATACATATTCATGTGAATATAATCTAAACACACCAATATATATTTCCATATCTATGTGCACTTGTCTATATTCCTTCAAACAGCCATTAGAAAGTTTTCAGAAGACACTGGTCATTCTTCTGTAGGTGGAGCAAAGACCAACATCAGCAGTTTTGACTGAATTTCCTATTTCTTCATAAAATGGCAGTTGTCAGTGTTTCCCTCTTTCTCTCTGTTGCAATGTGATGTCTGCCTTTGCCCCTAGCACAGGCCTTCCAAGCCCTGTGGGTGGGAATGCAACAAGGCTTTGAATGTTTTTATAGCAACCTAGCCTGTGGCACGCTGATTCTTTGTCATTTCTATTATTTTATTTTATTTTTAGCCTACAAAGGAACTATGATCCACAGAAAGCTTATATAATAACGTTGCTTAGTGTTTAAGATTACTTTAAACCACACGGAATCGTAGTTAAAAAGCCTGCCGCATTGTGACCCTTCAGCTAAGAGGGATTAGCTGTGTGAAATCCCAGGCTGTCATGTGATTATGGCAATTACAGATTTATCATGAAATTAAAAGTTTATGCTGTACTAGGATATGAAAAAAAAAATATAATCAGATGACCTTAGACATACCACAATTTGAGGAATTTGTAGTTTGGGACTTTTAAAGCAATTATTTTTAGAGTGACAATATTATTCTGATGGCTAATTTTATCCAGTCTTGTCTATTTAAAAAAAAAATATCCAGAACAATTGAAAATTGCTTAATGGAGACAGACTTCTCAATTCCAATAGCTAGAGGCTGTCTAGTAATTATTGCTTGCTGCATGAAATTAGACACAGTTTGTTCAATTACTTAAAATTAGATCACATGTAAGGTGGCAAAGCAAAATAAGAAAAAAAAAAAGGAATAATTCTGTCCTCGCTTGATAGCAAAGTAATGAAACGAGAAGTAAGCTGTAAAGATGAAAATGTTACAAATCATCTCTGTAGGGTTTGGAAGGGGTTTTTTTTGTTGAGGAGAAGAAAAATGTTGTGTTCAGATAGATGGACATAAGTATGACTGTTGTGGATGAAATGTGTGTAGAAGGCAGAGGGTAAAATACATGCTGTGTTTTTGCAGGTGTAAAACGCAAATTTCCCATAAAAAAGAAGTCAAACCCCCTTCCCTCTGTTTTTCACTTTACAATTCTGGAGCTGTTTCAGGCAGAAAATGCAAGGGATGGTTTACAGGTGTGCAGGTCATCTCTGGGCTTCCTGTCAAGAGAACTACTTTTAAAAGAATTGAAAATTCCTCAACATTTTTTGGGTGAAAAAAGATAAAAAGTCTCTTATGGAGCTGGTGGTCATGGCAGTGGGCTTTGAAATGGATGTGTTGAGTTAGGAGAAGTTGGTGGAGTTACAACAAAAATCCCTGTTTGGTAATGTGAGGTTATACTTGCATGTAACAAACCCACGAGAAGTCAGACTATGCTGTTTACAAGAATATGTAAAAAAACTGCTAAGTAGCTATAATACCAGTAAGATTGTGGAATTTTATGAGGTTTTAAATTCTTATGCTTTACAAGGTTTCAGTTTATGTCTCGTGTAATATTACACTGAAGAATACATGCAGAGAATAAGGGAATAATTGGGGGGAAAAAAGGGATGAATGTGTAACAGTAAATGCTTTGTGACAATCAACTGCTAAATGGTGTTGGGATAGGACTAATCATTTATATCAAATTATCTTTATTGAAATGCTGTTAAGCACCTTGCAGCAGCCCAGGTCTGAATCAGATATATACTGAGACTCAGGCATCCAGGTTAGGAGCTGAACCAGTTCCTCCAAACAGGACTTTTTCCTTGATACCATTACATTTGCAATATTTGGCCATTTCCTTTTGGGGCATTGACATTTTTGCATAGATGGGAAGGACAGAAATGATATTTCTACATTTCAGACTTGGTTGTGGTTTTTGCTGTTGATTTATTAAGCAATCTGTATTCATGCAGAAGCGAATTTTCTGAGAAAGCAAATCAAGTTCTCACAAGAAACTTATGATTGAATTATAACATTATCTTCAATTAAAGGAGTATTTATTTTCTGTCTCTTAGGATTAGCACTGCACAGCTATGCTAATGTCAGGCAAAAATGTGCTGATTGTTGACCTTGTGTTGGCCTGTGTTCAAAACACAGGCATTTGTTTATGTTCAGGATGCTGATCTTATTTGCAAATTATTTTGGGGCACTGGCAAGTTTTGTCTTCACTATCTCAGAAAACATCAGTGTGTTTTAATTTTACAGAGAAGTGCTTTATCACATTCTTTGTTGTTCTGTTAAAAACTGAAAAAAAGAGGAAAAAAGATAGATTCTTTGACTCTAATCAGTCATTTGAGACAACTACAAAAAATTTTCAGCTAATGCAACAAATATCCTTCTCAAGTATCAAGGTACTGTCAGTATCCTAAGCAGTTATTTCTCCACTTCACTAATCTTTATAATTGGCTTGTCTTTTACTGCCATTAATTAAGTGATGTAGTAGCCCATTAATAATTATAAAAGAGTGACACACCTCAGCATTTTCACCTTTCAGTAATAGATGTCACGCTTCTGTTTCGGTTTGGTTTGTTGTTTTTTTTTTTAATTTAAATTAAAAAGTAGGACAAAAAAGCACATTGTTTTAAATGTTTGTTTTATTTTGGTGTCTTATAGCACCCTTACCCTTCAGAAGAGCAGAAAAAGCAGTTGGCACAAGACACAGGGCTCACTATACTTCAAGTGAACAACTGGTAAGTAATTTTCCTTGGTGTTTCTATATGGCCACTGGCACCCTCTGGCTATTCCTTTGTGATTTTGGGGACACACTTTGCCCTTGTTCCCTTCTCCAACAGTTTATTGGTACAAAAGGGATATAACCAGGTGAGTGGTTTCAGGTGTAGAAAGTATGAGGTTTGCTACTGTATTTCATTGAGGCAGATCTCAGTGTATTCACATTTGACACCAGTCCTCTTTCTGGCTGGGGATATCTGTTCTTCAATAGGAAGGCACATCCATTTGCAGAACATTGGTCTTGGAAGAGGTTCAGATGTTTGGGGCATAAAAGGGACAATTGGTCCCATTTCTGCTGAGCATATTGTTAATTGGGGCTGCTGTCATGCTTTTTACAGTGTAGTTAGAGGGTTTTTTATTTTTGACTGACATCCTTGTATCTCTTTATCAGTTTGTTTTCAAAATCCAGTTTATGAATAGACTTTGAGGACAATCTGGTTTTTTGCTGCTGAACTACAGTATGGAGCAATTTTATTTATTTGCTCCAGCTCAGGGTTGGTGGAGCCCTTGCTCTGTTATGGTAGGGATTTGTTTGAAGGAATTGGGATCTGTGCTGTTTCTGCAGTGGATTTTGGGTTGCTAACTGTTCAGGGTGTGCTGAAGGCAACCACTGAAAATTACTCGTAATTTAAGCATCATAAGCAGCAAACCTCTTTAAAAAAAAAGTTTGATTTATTACCCTTTGATACTGTATCAAAATGTGGGTTCCTCCCACTATCCCAGAACAAGTGTCATACTTGAAGTGTATTGCAATCTAATACCTTGTAAAACTAAGTGTATCTAATTAATTGTCCTAATATTTTTAGATTAGTGTTTATGATGGGAAACTTTATCCTCTTTGAAGTAATACCCAGAAAATGGCCAAGGCAAACAGCAAGCCTGCTGGGGAAAAGGGAGGGAGGAATGCCAGTTTGCAGACAAAAGTTGTTTCTTTTTTTTTTCTTTCCTGTTCAATAAGTGTCAGAGATTAATATTACTGAAGCTCTGATTACATGGCCTAATCCATTTTAGTGAATAAATTTGGTCTTGATGTCCATTGCACCTACATTAACAAACCCTCCTCTCTTAGAGAGCGTAGGAGCCTATGGGAGAGATTTCAGATATATTAAACCCCATTACAGAAAATGTAATTTCTGTCAATATAATCCCATGTATTCTTCAATTTAGTACTTTAGAGATAACAAGCTACTTACAATATATTTGCCTTTGGAGGATTAATTTACAAAGTGCACTATCTGGGAGACGCAGGCGGGCTCACATAAGCATAGCTTGTAAGGGTTATCAATTTCTGTGACCCCACAGCAGCCCTGGGAGATCAATTTTTTGAAGCCCTTTAAGATGCTGAATAAAGGAAAATACCAAATACTTAGTGTATATGAAGTATGCTTCCGACATACTTACTTTAAAATGGAGGAATAAAAGGCACAAAACATAACATTTACGTGTTCTAAGGTAGTCTAACCCACGCTGTTTTGGCTCAGCCAGAAAAAAATTAGTGTTTGCTTCAACTTTACATCCTCCAGCCTTCATCCAGGTGTTACCCTAATTTATATGGCTGTCCTTCAGTTTAACAATGGTTGCTTTGGCCCACTGAGAAGCTGTCTCACTCATCAGGGTCTCATTTAAGGATGGGGTGGAGAATGGGTGTGTTGCTTCTGCGAGGTCTGGGAATGCAGGATTCAACATGGACAGATGCATCAGTTCGGGATGCTCCCTCAAAAGAAATTTTTCAAGATGATGAATGTAGGATGGATTCAGCTAAAACTGGTGGAATTTCTCCAGAGTGACCTTCAGTAGGTTTTCTTTTTGTTTTTTTTCAAGGGTGTTTTTCAGTACCCATCTCTCCTCGAATGTGAGGAGTTTTCACTTTGGCTCTGTGTCAGGTGTGTTCTTACAAGTTCCTTATGTGCAAGGGAAAAAAAATAAAAGGAGGTCAAAATACATTATAACTGAAGTCTTGTGGATGTAGGGCAGACTTCCTCTGCTTGAGCTAGTTCAGTAATTCTGCTCTGGTGTTACAATTGTATAAATTATTGAGACAATTCCCCTTCTCTCCCCTGAGGCACAAGGATTTAACGCTATACAGGCAGTGGGGCTTTCTTAAATCACAGGTGGTGGGCAGAGATGCCAAAATATGGCAATCCAGGCCCTGCTTTTTGTAAAGCTAAGGAGCAAGGAGACTGTGAAACCCTTGCTGAGTGTGCAGGTTGCATGGGGAACACCCAGCCATGAGTGACCAGTGAGCTACTCATCCCCTCCCAAATCCTGGGGGCTATGGAGCAACCTTCTCAAACATTTTGCTGGATCCCTTTTCTTCTAAGGCAATGTGCAGAAGAAACTCTTCCTACCTAAATGTTTTGCTGCAGGGAAGAGCTAACATATAATTTCTGGTTAGTTGTGCCTTTCTTAAGCAGGCTCATAAGTCATTCAGCCACAACTCACAAAAAAATTTGCCTTCCTCCTTAGATTCTTCCAAACTTGTTAACACACATGTACATTTTTGTATTAATGATGAGTCATTGTAAATCACTGTTGCAGAGATTAAATAAAATGCTGAAGGGCAGGCTGGGTGCAGATCAGTCATAAATTATTGGCAGCAACACAGCATGTGGGAATACATGAAATGTGCATGAAAAACATAAACTCATGTCTGGTAGCATGGTCGTTAGCCCGGACTGGGAATGCTGGATTTTCTGGCTGGAATTAGAAGTTTGCCACAAACCAGTCAGTGAAGAGAGCATTTGTTTTCTGCAAATTTGAGAGCATTTAAACAGATTTTTTTTGTCATATTTTGAATGCCTTTTCAGTATGTGCTGGTTGCATACTTCAGTTCTCTGCTGTAATGAAAAAATTGTTGATTTTCACATATGGACTGCCCTGGTGTGGGGGCTCCCCAGGCTGATGCACATAACCCCTGTTGATGGTGGAGGAGTCACAGGAATTGCATGATGATGTGAAATGTGCCAGAAAATATATCTGTGAAAGGGCACATGTCTTTAAAAATACCACAGTCCCTTTACCATGACCCTTTTCATTGGGTTGTTTTACTTTTTTTTTTGAATGTAATGAAATAATCCAGACAGAGGATTTTTCCTTTTTTTTTTCCCCCACATGAAACTTTGCCTGTGAATCACCAGGATTACCTTCCAGGACCATCTTTTTGCCTCAGTCAGATGTTTCTGTTGTGGGGAGAGGGAGCCCTTACCCTGTTGCAAAATAAAAATAAATCTGTGGAAGGTAGGAAGAGAGCAGAGTTCAAATGTCTTTAGTCCAGATGAACCCTTCAGGTCTCTGTCATGTCAGTTGTTTAACCCCACAGCAGTTTAGGGTTCCAAGCACACTAATATGAACAAGAAGGGGCACTTGTGTGATGCCTGTATGGACACAGTGGAGACCTGAACAGGTACAGGTTAATAAGGTGCTTTTCCCAAGTGATAAAAACAATGAATTGAAATATCCAGGTGTGATCCAATCACTTCCTACCTCAGCTGTGACAGCCAGTCAGGCTATATTGAACAATCTATATGGTTTTCTTGTTTACTACATCCCAGCTGAATCCCTTCCCATTAAGTGCTAATGGTAAATAATTACTGGCAGTAGTCTATGAAGAAGAGAGAACAATTCTAATCAAGGGCTGCATTAGGTGTCAGATGCTTGTTTATGTTTTAGAAAAGTCTTGGTGCACACAGATAGATGTTTGTATACTTGTAGAATAATGTGCCTATATAACCTCCCTATATGTGCATGTCTGTACGTGACTGTCTCTCTAAATAGTGTAGCATCCAACTGCATCAAAATGATCAAAAAAAAAATAAAAAATTGAGAATTCAAATCCTTAAAGCTCCAGCCTTTATTAGGTGTTTCCATTCTGCTTTTTCCAAATACCCTTGTGCTATGTAGGGCACAGCCCAGACAATGCTGGAGCAGCTAGTCAATATTTTATCTTGCCCTCATTCTTCCGTGCTTCGTTTGTTGAGCTGCATTCAAACCCTGCTTGAAGATGGAATTAATAATTACTGCTGGGCTTTCCTATGGCACTTACTGCTGTAATACCCAAGTCCTTCCCTGACCTCCACGTGTGTATATATGCATACAGGGTGGTGGGTCTGCATGGTATTTTTACAGTTACCCTGCAAAGAGAAGGAAAAGAGTTGTCCTGGTTTATAGGGGAAGAGGTGAGGCTCGTAGAGGTCCAAGTCCAGAACAGTCACAAGTTTTGGGTTGATCTGGTACTGTGAAGTGACTCAGAATTACAGCAATTTTTTCACATTTTGGGTCCAACAATCATTGAAACTTCATGTTTCATAGAAACTCTGAGTGTCTTGGTGTCTTACATTGCCAATGCCCCCCGTTGGGTATGGAGAAGTGAGAAATCAGTAACTTATGGTGAAAGTTCTGGGTTCAGTGATTTGCCCAGTAGCTCTCAATCAGTCCAAGGAAGCAGCAGAGCTGAATCCTCTTCTCCAGTGCAGCATTTGGCTGTATGAACCAGGACTGGGTTGCTTTTCTTCCTGCCTTAGTCATTCAACTTTGTCAAAGTTCATTCATTACCTGTAGAAATAGATTTTTTTTATTTTATAATGCCCTGGCCTGTTCTTATAACAGACATAATTGTCATTGGGATGCTTGAGGCATTCAGCCCTATCAAAAATGGTAGCATGAGCTGGTGACTGAGCTATAATGAAGTACATCAAAGACTAGGGTGCATATTACTCTAGTAATATGGTGTCCTAACTCTTGATTTCTTGATTTTTTTATTCTTGGCTTCTTTAAATGTCAGTTTTATATATTATTTCCTAGGCTTGCAAAAAAACTCAAAACAAACCCCAACCAAACATATTGGAAAAAAATATCAAATAATATAATAAAAAAAAATTCCCTAATCTTATTCTTGGAGTCAGATGAAGTGGATTTTACGGAAACCTTGTAAGAAAGACATTTCAGAAAGGCTGCAAGACCATCACAAAGATAAGTGTGGAAAATCAGAGATGGACTTGGGATAGGAACACCTGACCACCTTACTGTGTGTAGCACAGCCAGCTCACAGCATAGACACACAGAGATAATTTATTACTCTTTTAGTCCTCTCACAACTCTCCTCCAGCAGGAAGTTTCCTTCTGCCTCCATTTCTTTTCTCGTGGGTAAGACTAGTGGCAGAGCTTCGCTGCAGTAGTTGTGTGGGGCAGGGGAGGAAGCGCTTTGCCATGGCATGGGCAGGCAGGGTGGCGTGGTGGGGACAGGAGGATCCTGCACTTCTCACGGGGAAGTGCTCCTCAGAACCCAGCAATGAATGGGGAGCAGCACTGGGAAGGGTGTCCTTTCCATCTGCTCGTCCTGGCTTGCAGATGGTGGCGTTATGGATGGAACAGATGGGGGAATGCAGACTGGGAGATGCAGATGGAGACGTGCAGATGGGACCAGGTGCAGATGGGGCAGATGCAGAAAGCCCCTGCCTGCCCCTCCACAAAGGGGCAGGGGAAAGAGGAGTGGCTGCAGAACTCTCCACTTTTTGGGAAGCAGTCCCAGGCCCCGCTTTCCCCTCAGCGGTTTTTATATCATACCAATACCAGGGGTTTGGTGCATCTGAAGCACACCCAAACACCCCCAAATCCAGCTGATAACCTTGTCTGCTGTTTCCCATGTGTTCAGCCCCATTCCAGATCCCTGGAGGGGATGGAACAGCTCCTTCCTGGGGCTGGGCATTTAGTGTAGTCATCATCTTTGCTCAATTCCTTCACTGAGGGTGATATTCGCCCTGAGCAAAAGGCCAGCACATGACCAGCGCACCACTTTAGTCCCACTTAAGCACTATTTTTAGGGTGTAAGTGGGGGAGGAGGCCAGCAGGGAGGGAGCATAGCAAAAGCAGGTGCTGGTCTTATATGCAGGGTTGGATTTTCACCCCTGTTGCCTACCAAATTGTAGATTACAATAAACAGGGAAGATACTCGGTTTGCCGAGCACATCGCACGCAGGGATTTTTAGTCCTTGGAGAATAAAATATCTGCTTATTTTCAGATGTATCTATTACTGCTTTTGTTGCAGTAAACAGATTAAACGAGAAAAGGTCAAGATGCAATTTGAATCTGTGTAAGAACATAACAAATACTTTTCTCAGTAATCAGATACAGTAAATGCAAGTACTTATTTACTTGTAAATGTTAAAACATTTACAAATTATTCTCTCAACTTCAGCAATATGAGCTTAACCTTCAGATTTTGGAGAAAATTTACTCTTCTCCTCTGTGTGATTCTAGAATATGTATAGTTGTTATTTAAACACTGTTTCATTAATGGGAATACGTGCAAAAGCAGGAAAAAAACAGGAATAAGAAAGAATATATGTTTTGGGTTTGACAAATAAATATTGTTTGATAATCAAAAGAATTAGACAGTAGGTGTTTGCTGTATGAAAATCATCCCCCTCCAAGAAAACCCCCTCAAAACACCAAGAAAACTATTTTTAAAAGTATCTCGCTGGGTGAATTGTTACATAGTTGGAGCAGCTCAGAATGTGTGCGGTAAATTAGCTGTTCTAAACGTACCATGTGCCGGATTTTTCAAGCAGATTTTTGCATTTATGTTTTCACTAAGTCTTAGCTAATTGTTATGCCTTTCACCTTGAATGCCAATCGTAATAATAATATTACATCTGTAGTCTATTTCTCTGTTCTTAAATTACAGCAATCAGGAATACTCACTAGGTAAAATCCTGTGTAGTTACTCATAAGAAAATATTGAAATCAGATGAAAAAATAATGTTTAGCTTGCATATTGCCTTAGACAGCCCTGGAGAGCTGCCAGGCAGTCCAAGTATTATTAGAAAAGCTGAGCAAATAGCTTACAGGGGGAAGAGCTGTGAATGTAGAGCCATCAGGTACTGTCGGATCACCAGATTTTAGGCTGGAATTTCCTTTTTTAGTCCAGTAAAGCCATTTACAAGTACAGCACATTGTTTCAAACATGTGGGGTTTGGGTTTGGTGGGTCCATTTAAGGAGTAGTGGTATGGTTTTGCCATGGGTGTTTTTCCAAAGGGGTTAGGTGCTCAGAGGAGACGAGCAAAGAGTTTTCTTGGGGAAATGCTCCTCTTGGTCTCCAGGATTTCAGATGGAACAACAGATGGAGACTTAATAGACCCTGGGTTTCTTGTTCAGTCCAGTCCTGTCAGTCTCCACACTCCCAAAACTGTCCCAAAACGTGGGTCATCCCACTCAGGAGCACCAAGGAAAGATGTTTCAAACCCATGGTCTGGATTCAGAGTTCCCAGTTCCTGGATTCAGACTGGGAAAAACCAGCAAAGGAAACACTGTTTATTTCAAAAGCAAATGTGAAATAATTTTGTGCTACCTAACAGACTAATTAGTGACATCCTGAGCACTGAGCAAAAAAAAACCCCAAAACCTGGTGTTGTTTCAGTCACACAGATTTTTTTTTGGTCAAGTAAGGTTGGTTCCCACTGCAGAGCATCAGACAGTGCAAACAGAATTTACCTGCCAATAGTCCTGGCTAGCAAAAGGTTAATATGCAGCCAAGACAAAAACTGTTTTCCTTCTTCTGGGGTGGTCTTGTACTCAACAAACTTTTTTTTTTTTTTCAGTTGGTGCATTAATGTTCTGTAACAAATGTGATGTCAGGTGCCAGGGAAATAAGATGAAATAGTACCATGCAAACATTTACCACTTGTTCTTTTCTCCTCTCCTGCTCTAGCTTTGCTCTCTGCAGGATTAGGGTAGGGGTCAGAATGCTTTGCTTGCTTCTTCTTATTTAAAAATACTGAGATTCAGGAGTGAACCATCTCAAAATAAGAGTTGGGCTTTGAAAAAATGCCCATTGAGGACAGATTGTGTTGTGGAAATGCTGCATTGGAAGCAAGGGGAGAGCTTTGCACTGTCTCTGTAAATACAGATTCTCAGGTCTTGGTTTCTTTTTAGTACCAGTGATATCCTTGATATATATTAAACAAAAATTGCATGCCCTCAATATATGAAGGAAAAAAAAAAAGAAGGGGAGAGTAATGGCTTGTCATTGCTTTGCAAGTCAGGCTTTGGTCTATTTTTGTCTTAGCTATCTGAAGTGTGTTTACATATAGTTTGCCTTTCTGGTATTTTGTGCTTGCACAGACCTGATCTCCACCTATTTTATGTCAACAGTTGCTGAGATTGGTGTAGAGTGATTAACCATCACAAACTGAAACACCAACACGTGGAGGGAGAAGGGTGCCCTCAGAGACCCTCTCTCACACTTAAATCAGACGCTTGCTCCAGGCTGCACCTGTGTAAAGCAAACTGCCTGCTTCAAAACTCAGCCTGAAATAGTAAAAACGGGGAGAATGTTGCCTTTTTCTTGGTTAGATCAATTTTCTCTTCTCAAAAACTAGACACAGCCAGAGGGGCATGTGTTTTTGAGGGCGTGTGTTTTGCCCTGCCTACCCTGGAATGATTTTGGTGTAAGTGATGCATGGCTGGCTACACCAGCCTTAGCACCAACCAGGATTCTGCCTTTTCTTTGACTTTTCAAAAATAAAGGAAGTGGCAGCAGATGCTGAAAAAAAATTGCTTCCACAGTTGTTCAATGAAATCTAGGTCATGTAACAGTTTCATGGGTTATTTTTTTTCCCTTGTCCAGGCACTGTAGTCCTTGTGTCTTTTTTGGCTAAGGATAAAGCTCGGTACCAATAGCTGCTTTTGAATTCAGATTTATTTCAGAGATGTCTGACTTCCCACCTGAGTTATAAAGGTGGTTTGTACCATCTGGGGGCTGATCCATAAGTTTTCTCTGTCCCCTGGTCTCACAAATTCTTTTAATCTTTGACATTCCTCTGTGTTCCCTCTGTGTGTTTTGTTGGTGTTGTTTTCCGAGGGTGTCTTTTCTTCTGCCCTGAATAAAATGCTGTCAGTAGTAGGATTATAAGCAAAATGAATCACTTCACTTAATGGGAAATTATGTTTAGATAAAGTAGATTACAAAGTAGGCTATTAGTAGTGGTTAGAAAACAATGTTTTGAAGTGGAATGTCTTGGGGCACGGGGAGTTTGTTCAGAAGTGTGGGGCTGTTTTTCAGGTCGGCTGTGACTCAGAGTTGTATCTTTTGTGGTTTCTGGGGAGAGGAAAAAAAAAGGAAAAAAGAATTCAAACCAGTTTTTCAGGTGCCCACATCACACAAAACACATCAATGTGCCTGTATTTGTTGTCTTGATTGTGGTGGGGAAGACACAACCACAGGAATAAATCTTCCCTCAACACCTCAAACCAGTGTCTTGGGCTATAGACCAGAATGATGTCAAAGCCAATTTCAAGTGCAAAACACAGGTCCCATGTAGGACTTCAGTATATTTTCTCTCTGGGGGCCCTGAGAGTGTTTTCTCCCAAAGACACTTGTCAAACGAGTTTTAGTTTGTCCACCCTGGGCTTGCTTCTCCTTTTCCTGCAGGCTGCAGGAGCTGCTGTGGGGTGTGGAGTTACTCCATAGTCCTTCATTGCCTTTTGGGGATGAGGAGGATGAAGGGATTCAGCCAGGAGCATGGACAGGTCCTTTCTCACACCCTCCAGTGAGTGGGAACATATTTAAACCAGCAGCCAGATGCGGTAGCAACCTCTCTTCTTCTGCTTGGGCCAGAGGACAAAGGCACAGCTTCCAGCTCTCTGTGCTGTATGTGGAGTGGGGAAAAACAGAGAAAACACTGTTTGGACAAGGCTCACAATCTGATGTATGGAAAAACCTCGTACCTCAAGGTGGACCCCCTGTGTTTAGAACACTTGTATGACATGAAAAAGTTCAGAGATCATGCAAGCTCTTCTCACAAGCTCTACATTCCTCTAAAAAAGAGGTTATGCTGAGTAGATAGAGGACATTAAATTGCTGAAATAGGGAGGAATGTTTTCAAAGAAATAGACAGTATTTTATTATCAGCTCCCACCCATTCCCAGCTTAATCCCTGCCATCAAATGTGGCTTAGTTTGTTGGTTTGACGTGATCTGTTGAAGAAAAGCTGCTGGGTTGCGCTGCTGGTGTGCACCAGATCAGGACCCAAGTTACAGAGTCCAGTGAAGTTCTCCTGAAGGATCAGATGGGAATGTGATGTTCAGACCCTTCTCAAAGCTGTGCAAAAACACCAAGCTGGGAGATGTGCATCTCAGTCTGGGCTGCTGTCAAAGCTCTCACAGAGCCTGCACACCCTCTGTTACAAGTGTTTTTGTGGGAGGCAAGATTTTGTCTGCCAGCATGTTGTGTACCCAACCACAGTGCTTTGTGGGGGCCAGTGCTGTCCCAGGCAGGAGTTAGAGCAGCCTTAGTGCTGCTCTACTACATGAATCCTTGCCATATTCCTTAAAGGCTAATTGTGGCACATGGAGATCAGCAAAGTACAGCTGCGCTGGGATTTAGGAGCAGGGAAGAGACGGGAGGTCAGCTCCGCTGGCGCTTTGCCATGTAAAGATTTCCCCTTACATCATCTGGCTGCTGAGGGCGAGTTTACATCTGCTTTGCACCCCGAGGGAATTGTGGTGTCAGGGAATGAGGTTGCTGAGAGTTCTCCCCAGTGCAGCCAAGACCTGCAACACTGCTCTGACTCCCTGGCATCATCGGGAAGACGCCTGGATGCTGGATCTGGATTTTCACTGGAAGTGTTCCATGTTGGCTAAGCTTTTCTGAGGGGAATATATGGCAGGGAGGGGAGGAGGAGGAGGAGAGGAGAGCATACCAGAAAGGCCAACAACATCTCACCTGTGATGTAGAGGAGCACAGGAGATGGGCAGAACAGGTAGGCATATCTCCAGGGAGCCCTTCCCCAGGCTCACTGGCTCTTCACTCCTCCCTAGCAAGTCCCTCCCTTCTGTAATTTTCATTCAGAACTAGCCAAACAAATAGAAATAGGCCTTAGCTCCATCCTGCTGGGGAACAGGCAACATTTTGCGAGACTGGAATTGTTTGCTGCCCAGCTTTCTTCTAGGAAGACTCACAGCTGTGAGCCCTGCAGGGAGATGGGGCTAAGGGAGCTTGGGGCCAAGGGAGAAGCAGGGCCAGGAGCTTGAGGGTCCCAGCTCAACAGAAAGCCACCAAGCATCCCTTCTGTGTCCAGAGGACAGGCCACCACCAGGCTCACTGCTACCCCAACTGCTCACCACATCTGCACTTTGTTCCATGGGGCTGGTACTGAGGAGAGGTACTGGAGGGGTAGCTTTAAATTGACACAGGGTAGGGTTAGTTTAGATATTAGGAAGAAATTCTTCCCTGTGAGGGTGGTGAGGCACTGTAACAGCTGCCAAACTCCCAAGTTTAAGGGCTGGGGAGAAGGGGAGGTGGCCAAAGGTAGAGCTGGTGCGTGCTGGGCCAGCCAAAATGTAGGGCATAGCCAGCTCTCTTACGAGGAGCACATACCTGATCTCATCTCTGCTTGCTATTTTTGCCCTCGATATGCTCGCTGCATTAGCAGACTTGGCTTGGGGAGAGATTCGATAGCACTCTCCTGCTTGAGAGCAACTTTTCTGAATGCACAACATGAATCCATTGGTGGGGTCACATAGTAATGCTTGAAGTCAGAAGCTATTTTTAAAACTAAATTGCAGAACCACACATGGCTTTCATTAGTGCTTTACATCAAATTTGTCAGCTAATTAGTGGTTTTTCATCACTAGTTTTTGCATAGTATTTTATTTAATTCACTCTCCAATATTGTCTTGCAACACCCCTCAGCCCTATATGCAGTCCCTGGCACTGGTGCTGTGCCAGCAGAGGAGGGAGGAAGAGGAGAGCTTGCAGGAGACCTTTCTGATGCTCCTGATGGATGGGCTCTCTGCATTTGGAGTGTATTCCAATATTACGTGTCTGGAGTGGGCGGTGAGCAGCCCTTGTACTCTCTTCCCTCCCTACCTCCATTTAGTGTTGTAAATGATGTATTGCAGTCCTGAACTGTCTTTGGTGAGGAGGAGGAGGAGGAGGAGAAACCAAGAAAAGTTGCCAAACATGATTTCATAAGGTTTGACTTTAAATTGAACAAAGTTTCTTGAGTGTCTTGGATTTTTTTTTGGATTTTTTTTTTCTTTACAAATAAAGGGAGTACAGAGAGCATGGATTGCTAATGACTGGTAGTTACGGGTCATTAAGCTCACTAACTGACTTCAGGATCAGAAGTTTCTAATAACAGCAGTAAGCACTCTTTTAACATTTATTTCTCATTTTAGGGATGGGGAGATGTGATTACCATTCGAAAGTCTGCAGTTATTTTTTTCAGTTCATAATTACAGAGGCAGCTTGCTATTTTCAAGGCTGTTTTTAAAACATTTGAAAGGATTCGGTGAAATAATTTCTGTGTTGGTATGGTTTTTTTCTTTTCTTTAAGTGACTCTTTTAAAAATCTTTGGAAAACAAACACAGAGAAAAAAAATGAAAATATGTTAAAATAAGGAATAAAGCAGTTACTGAAGTGTAATAATCATGGTTTATAGCACACTTTCCATTTAAATTGGTTTTATTAGAGATAAACCTGTTAAGCGTTGAGGAATTAAGTGCTGAATAGAGAATGTTGTTTTGCTGCTGTATAAATGAAGGATCCCACTATGCAGAAAAGAGTGCAACTGGTTTTACAAGTGAATTATTTGCCAGTTTGAAGTGCTACGTTTACTTTGGCATCTGTTAGAAAAATGATGATTTGTTTGTTGTCAAGAGGGATACTGTTTTCCTTCAGAGGGGCATGAGAGGTTTTAGCACTGGGGTTTGTAGGTAATGTGGGCTTTCTCATTCTTCTTACGCCTGGTTTGCTAGAAGGAGCTCAAGGAGAAAATGAGGCAGAGAGATTTTTGGGAATTTCTTGGCTCTGCTAGTCAAACACAGACTTGTGGCGTGCAGCGCTTTGGGACAATATTGAGAGGGAGCAGCCTGTGGCTTCAAGTAGCAGAAGTCAGTAATGGTGTGAAACTCTCCTCATTTCAGAGGGCTGGGGGCAGAGAAAAATTCAATAGAGCGCGAAGTCTCAGCATCTCCTTTCAGACAGCTGGTCCTGGAAAATTTCATTCAAAGACTGCAAATTGGAAGTCCCCACAATCACTCTGTCGATTCTTGAGCAAAGGTGACTTTGGAAATTTGTGACAGCAGAGGAAGGTCTTGTTTTATTCACTCAACAGAAGTGAAATACAAGGGGAAGGGAGAAAGAACAGATCTGTGCAGAAAATGTCACTTGGGCTGTAACCTGAGCCTCAGCGAGCTGTGCCTTTCGGAGGGTTTGGTGACCCTCTGAAAATCCTTGCTCTCTGGCTGCTATTATTGTAGCCAATTTCCAACTAAAATAAGTCTTTTGTCATCACCAGCCATGCAGCCTCTCGCTGAGAAGAAACAAAACTTGTGCGTGGCAGCGAGGGCGGCCAAGCTGAAGGTCAGAGTGCAGAGGCAGATTGCTGCATCCCCGGGGCTGCGGCTGGAGCTCACCCGTGGGACCAGCCATGCTCCAGCCAGGGAGTCTGCCCGTGACCTCTGCAGGCAGACCCCAGGCGAGAAGCCTAAGAGAAAACATCCTAGTAAAATGCAAATGGGAGAAAAGAAGAGTTTCCTCCTCCTCCTTAGGGTTATGCAGGTGGAATTGCTGGGGTTTTCTTGCTTTTTGGGACATGGCAGAAGGCGCAATCCCATGTGTGTGAAAAGAACAAGGAAAAATTAACTTGAAAAAAATTAGGAAATACTTCAGACTTCTGTGTTTGCCCAACTGTTCAAATGTTTTCTCCATGCCAGATCCTTCCCCTTACAAAACAAAAGCAAAAAACAGAACAAACAAAACCAAAAAAAAAAAAAAAAAGGCAGCCCAAGGCATCACTTTGCTGAGTGCATCTTGTAACTGAGGGATATTATGTTGTTGTGCCACTATTGATCCAATTCTTTTGAGGCAAAAATCTCAAACCAAAAAAAAACCAGCCTTCCTCATCAGGGCAAAGATACCACAACACAGAGCACTGGTGTGGGGAAAAATACTTCATGCAAGCCTTTGAGCTTGATTGGGTCTTTACTCACATGAGTAAAGCTATACATCTGTCTTAAGTTTTATGGTAAATTTTATTTTGATAATGCTCCATTTCAGTAGTAGTTAGTATGCAAATATCTTTTTTAGGTCCTGATTTCTCTGAATTTCTAAAAATTAGAGTGATTCAGAGTTTCTCTTAAGAAGGGTGAATATGAGCATTTGTGAAAAGGGGAAGGGAGATTATTCCTGTTAGCTTTTCTGTTCCATGGATTTTGCTGATGTTCAAATCAGACTGGCAGTTTGGAAATTCAAAGAGTGATCAAAAGATCCTGGCCCTTCTCTCAAAGAAAAAAACTGAGAGCATGAAGAAATTAACCACATTCCCATATATTTCTGCAGCAACAGCTAATTCGCAGTTTTGCTTGCAAAGAGTTCTCAGATGTGATTTATAAACATCACAGCCTGCATTGTGCTCTCTCAAGGCAAGCTGTGTTAATTGTTTTAATCTGATAGGTTCTTACGAATTCTAGGTTTGGGATTCAGGAAGAAACTTGAAAGTGAATACTTTCTTCTTTTTCTTTTTTTTTTTCCTTCTTTTTTTTTTTTTTTTAAATGCGTAGTGATTTGGAGTCTACTATAATGCAAAGTAAAGCGTTGTGTTACAAAGGCAGGGAGGATGGGACAGAAGGTTAAAGGGCATCCTGGAAACAAACAGCTGGACCAGTTTATTTAAACAGATACAAGGATGGGGAGCTGACCTCCGTTTGACTTCTAGTGGGAGGAGCGAGAATGTCATTTTATTACTTTGCCCAGAAGGAAAATGTTCTTGTGTCTGAATTCCCCCCAAAGACATCCAAACACTGAGCTGTTTGGCAGAATTGCTACTTATAGAAAATACTTACAGGAGTGCGTAGGAAGAAGATAACTGTTAAGTACCTGTGTGCAAAATGTTCTTAAGGCAGATATCCCAAACGATAGCAAACGTGGGGCAAGCAGGTGAGATCATGTTTTACCATAGGAACATCTTGTGGGGAGTTATTGGTAAACTCTAGATAGATAGTTTATTCCAGTGTATTAGTATATAAACAATGCTATATATAGTACAGTTTTATTATTTTGAGGCACTCCCCCTTCATCTAAAAAGTGCTTGTGGTTTGGAGGAGAAGGAAGAAAAAGTTGTGAAGTTGAGGTTGTACTTAATGTTGCTCAGCATTTATTTGGGGTAAGAGTTATTTCAGTGACCAGTCACTCTCCTCCTGCCACACTACCAGGTCCTAGCAGTGGGGCAGGAGAAGGATGGAGTAAACACAGCAAGAGCCTTGCCAGACTCTCAAAAAAGAAATGGCTGAGGCACTAGGGTTTTGTGGTGTTGTTTTACTTGAAGAGTTACTGTGAAAATTGCTTTCTGCAAATGCAGATTACAGATATTAAACAATTTTCTAATTGGTCATGGAGCTAAGGCAGTTAATGGGGGAAAAAAAGCAGGTTTTTTTTAATTGCTTATTTCACATGGTGTTTGTGCTACACCTGTGCTTATAATGAGAAAGGAGAATTAGTCTAACCTTCTGCTCACATGATTCTGATTTTCATGGTTTGTACAAGATAATGATAAACTGATTTGCAACACTGTTTGCTGGAGTTGAGAGGGGTGTTTATTGGAAATGTGTAGAGAAATTGATCCAATACTGTTGCTGACAAAACATGACCTAGATCAGGTGTGAAGTTTCCAGACTGGAACCCGGGTTTGGTGCCTTTCAGCCCATTTCCTCAAGACAGATTTGATAAAGGCTCAACATCTTGATTAATTTTTGCAGGAGTTTGGGTAATGGGTGTCAGTGGGAAATAGGACATAGGAGGAGTCTGAAGTCACTGTGCTGGCCTTTGATGAGGGCAAAAGAAACAGCATGGGGCGGTGGTTTGCTATTCTTCTCCCCTCTGGTGTAGGCAAATGGGTGGGCAGAGCTGATTCCCATGGAAAGATCCTGGTGGCTTTATCTCTGTGGTAGGAGAGCTCCTGCTAAGCCACCCCAAGCAAAGGCAGTGAAAACAAGCATCAAGTATTCCTTTGTGGACTTTCCTATCCCATTTTACAAGTGTCCTGTGACTTAGGCCACGCTCACACTTCTTCCTTTACTAGTAAATATTGTGGCATACGTATTTTTATTATTCTTTTTCTCTCTCACAGAGAGCACAAAGTCTGGTTATGCAGCTTTGCATTAACAAAGTCTCAATGGAGGTTTTTCCCAAATGGATTTTAAGTAAACTTTCTGCTGAGTGAAACCTCCAGAGAGATTCTTCAAATGGTTTTTATTCAGACAGGTTCCCAGCCATGGTTCCCAGCCTCCTGATTTTAACCATGAGGAAACCAGGGTACTGGTGATCTATCTTCTTCTTCTGTTTTGCTCCAAATTATTTTGGATGCTTCCAAATAAGCGCTGCAGGAGTAACTGAGGCAAAGAGCTACAAAAACACAAAGAGTGGGGTTGTAGATAGCTATTTTTTAAAAATGACTGTACCTCCTTTTTTTTTCGTTATTTCTGGAGATCTTCTTTTCATTGTTCGGAGGGGGAATTTTCAGGAGTCCAGTAATTACAGTTTAACAAGATGTTTGCTGTAAATGGTCAGGCCTAGCTGGAGAAAACAGGATTATAAATTCAATTACTGTAAAGCTATGACCTCGCCTTGACCCCCTCAGACTTTGCATAAAGAGAGGGAGGGGGGAAAAAAGCCCACCAAGAAATGGCTAGGAGGAATGCATGGCTCTGAAGTCCCCAGCAGTGTGACTTAGTGGTGATAAAAGTCCAGACGTTCCCTCATTTGATGGGGTTCTGCCATCACAGTTCATTATCTTAATAGTGGGCATTAAAAGGGAATTAGGTTTGCAAGAGGTAGGGACAGGTTTTGATAAAGAAAAAAATTGGAAAAAGGAGTCAAAGGACATAAGGAAGAAATGACACTAATGAGGGGGGAGGTAGCAGATGCCCTCACGAGCATCTCGCCGGCTTCACAGGTTTTTGTGTTTTTGGTGCCCCATTCTGTATTGAGAAGAGCGTTGCTGGCATTGTTTCCTGAAAACTCGGCTAATTCCCCCATGAAAAGATGAAATGGAAGTGTCCAACTGTGGTAAAAAGCAGGCAAACATAAATCAGCTTGGAAACCCCAAGGTTGTGCTCTCAAAGGTCATCAGGGTTAGAGGTTTAGCAGTATTTGCATCCCCATGCAGCCTGATGGAGAGCACCACAGTAGAGCGAGAGGGCTTGGGGATGGGTGGAAGACATCCCTTCCCTAACCATGTGCTTTCCTCTTTTTTCTTGCAGGTTTATTAATGCTAGAAGAAGAATAGTTCAGCCCATGATAGACCAGTCCAATCGAGCAGGCAAGTCCCCAATAGTAACTGTATTCAAGTCACACAGGTGAAAACCATCCTCCAGCCATTCACCAGGAGGTCCAATACCTGGTAAATAAATGAGAAATTAATGCTGGGAGTGTCTGACAATTAAAATACAACCAGCTTTCTTTCATTGTGACTCTAATCAGTTTGGAAAAAAAAAAAAGACATTGAAAATTCAAAAAGGGAAACTGAAATGTTCCGTTCCGTGACCGGACTTTCTGTACACGATCCCAATTATTCCTGTATTTTTTTAGTAGTTGTTTGGAGTTTTCCTTCCCAGCTCTTTCTGCTCCTGTGACCACTCCCTGGTGCATGGCTTGGTGTGGAATTGCTGTAAACTTTATTACCTGTCAAAAGGGCAAAGGGGTCAGAATCACTTGTGGGACTCAGTAAAGTTCAAAGACATTCAATGAGGTAGAGCTTTATGTGCTTTAATAACCCAAGCCAGCTTACTTCTGAAGCTGGCTTTTAATGGACAGTGAAAACCTCCAGTTGAGGTAGTGGTACTTGTATAGGGTCCTTTTGTCCCTTGGCTCTTCTTTTGGGATTGCTGAGCATTTGCTGTTTACTTTGGGGGTATTTATTTCTATTTTTTTTAAAAGATCTTAAGTTTCCACATGTTGGTTCTATCTGGGACCTTGGCTCGCAGCTCTCTGCGGGTATTTACCATCAAGGATTACCACAGCCCTTTACTCCCAGTTGGTTTTGTTTTCCGAGTCTCACTGCCAAACTCTCCAAATCCATCCTTGTCCAAGATGCCTTTGGGCCACGCTTCCTCTTCAAGTACATTTGATTATTTGTCATTAGACATAAATATCTGGCATGGATGTGTTCAGGTCCTGCCCTTTGAAGGCACAAGGGTGTAATTTAACACACTGAGATTTCAGTGTGACTATTCCAGCCATAAAATCCGGCTCCTATACAGGTTTTTGCATTGACGTCAGCAGCGGCAGCAGCTGGAGCCGAGGCTCCTCACGTCTCAAGATTTCAGTTTGCTAACTTCATTTCCAAACTTGCAGAAGAAAATTAAGCCAAAACTAAGCACGCTTGGTAGTCCAACCGCTAAATTCGCGCAGTAGATGTTTTCCCCTCTTTTTAGAGCCGGCATCGATATTCCGTGGGTGGGGGGGATTGTGTTTGATGCCGTGAGAAGAGGTGGCCGTGCTGGCTGTCGCTAAAAAGGAATGTTCTGCACCTTTCCAGTAAGTCAAGGAACACCCTATAACCCCGACGGGCAGCCGATGGGAGGTTTCGTGATGGACGGCCAGCAGCACATGGGCATCCGAGCGCCAGGTAAGCCCCCGGGACAGCACCGCCCACCCACGGTCAGGTAAAACACACCTCAGCCCTCTGCTGCTGTCCCAGCTGCCTGCCTTGCCTCACCTGTCTTCTGCCTGCCTTCCACACCACCCAGGGAAACCGGGCGTCTCCTCGCTCGAGCGCTCCTGGACCCCCTCTGCCATGCTGTGTTTGGAAAGGGGCTTTTGGCACTATCTGTTGACTTTGCTCATTTTCTGGCATCTTCTTGGATTTTTATCTCCCTCTAGGACCTATGAGTGGAATGGGCATGAATATGGGCATGGAGGGGCAGTGGCACTACATGTAACCTTCACCTAGGTAACCAATGGCAAAGCCAGGGGGAAGTAAGTACAAACGAGGTCTTTGTTCTCACTTTGTCCGAGGGATATTTGTCTTCTTGCATTTCCCTATGTTCTCCCTGCCCATAGCCTCATGCTTGTTCCTTCCTTTCCATCCATCCATCCTACGCCTGGGCTCCTTTGGGTTTTCTCTCCCTCTGGTTCAGCTCAAGCTTTCCAAGCTCCCAAACCCCCCGTGCGCGCGCGCGCCGTACATTGACGCTGCTGTACATCGACGCCGCCATACATTGATGCTATTATCCATCCCCGAGCACATGACAAAACAAGGAGCAGCCAGGGAGGTGGGGGAGCCCGTCGTCTTGGCAACAGACTGATTTGCAAAATGTAAGCGGTCTGCAGCAGCGCAGGGAGAGGAAAGAGCATGTCCCCAAAGTGTCATAAATCTGTCTAACCGCAGTTGATGCATGAGTTACATTTCTCCCGCTAACCTGCAAGACACCAAAAAAGCCAAACAGAGACTTCTCATGGGGTAGAAAGAAAAAAAAAAAAAAAACCCCAAGCAAAACCCAGCAGCTTCACTTAGTTGCATTTTGGAGAGCAATGGACGAAACTTTGATTTTTTTTTTTTTTTTTCAAGTTTATTTCTCTTTGTCTGTCCGTCATAATGGGATTACGTGTGGCAAAGGAAAAAGAGAGAATACAAAATAGAGGTGTGCGCAGCAGGCTATGGAGCTTAGCCCAGGCTAATTGACTATATCCAAATTAAGTATGCCATCACTTGCAGTGTGACAAATGGATTTGACTTATTCAGTATACAAAAATAGAGATCATTAATGCAATCTTCAGTGGCAGGCCTCGCAAAGAAAGCCTAGAAAAACTGTCCCAGTTTTTTTTTTTTTTTTCCCCTCTTGTCTTTTTCTAGGGGAAAATACATTATACAAATTTTTGGTTTTTGGTTTTTGTTTTTTTAAAATAGTAAAGTGGTTTGAAACACCAAGACACTTGGTACCATCTTTAAATGGTTCCTGATTCTGTTTCTCTTGCTCTCTTTCTGGAGTTAAAAGAGTTATTTCAGCATCTTTGTTGTGCCCCCAGCGTATATTAACATAGGGTTTGAAGTTACCCAGGGCAAGTGTATTTCGTAGTAGGCTTCTCTGAGCCCAAGTCAAAACTAAGTTTTAACAATTAGCTGTGAAAACATTCCTCTGAGCTTGGGAATGCAATAGCCTTATTACCTCATCATGAAAATTTCTAGCTTAGTTAATTTAAATATTGTTTCTTAGTTTCTGGGTCAATTAAATTTAAATGATGTATTTTATGCTTCGTGACCAATTAAATTAATAGGTTATTACAAAAAATATTATCATCTTTTTTGATTAAAGAGCTGTGAGTACAGTATATTTTATAAGCAATTTTCATTAGTTCAAAACTGTTCCTTTAGGCTAGATTAAGCAGCTATTCATTGCTAGAGCCTTGAGACCTGATTCCAAGGTGTTCGGCGCATTCACAGCGCGCTCTTACTTAGAACTAAAGCCAATTGAACCTACTTAGCAATAGCGTATGCCTTTCACCCTTGATGATTATGGAGCTTATAGCTCTCCGAAACAATACATCTGTCAGTTCCCATCAGCTACAGCAATCCAAGCAGAAGGCAGAGGCCCACAGAAAGCAGGAGGTTTTATTGTTTTAGGTCCAATTTTTTTCTTATTGTTCTCCCAAACCCACTGAAAGGTTTGACTGAGTTGCGCGTCTGATTTTTTTTTTTTTTTGCAGCCGGAGGTGATCGGGGGGGGGTGAAGAAATAATTGATAACTGTTATTGATTATGTATATATTTTTAATGTGTCTAAAAATATGAGTTTGATTTAGCAATCATACTTAGTAATCCTATCAATTTCAGCTTCGTATGAGGCCTTTGTTCAGCGATGTACGTCCTTGCTGGATTGCATCTCTTTGAATGGCACAAATATTTGGGACAGATTCCAAGAGATCAGGCTCAAGAGCTAAATAAATAGCTGTTGATAAACCTTGACACCTATTTAACCCATGGCTCCTCCCAAGCCCCTCGTTAGCTGCTCCAGACTCTCTGCCTTGTATTCCCAGCGTGCTTTTTACAAGTGGGGAGGCGAAGGCAGGTGGCTGGAGTAAGGCCATGGGGAAGGGAGCCCACCTGAGAGCCCTCCGTGTGTTAGCCATCTTCAGGCTGGCTCTGCCTCTGGCATGCTTCCAGATCAGCAACATGTCCATTGCATACATCCCTAACCACAAAAGCAGAAAGCTGTTTTATCTCCAAAAACTCTGTATTTGGAAGGGGGGAGGATGTTTTTGGGGCGGGTTTTGGGTTTTGTTTGACCCGGGGGCCATTCCTGTTGCCGTCACTGCGGGTCCACGTGCAGAATCCCAGTTCCACGGAGGCGCCCGCGACTCCGCATCCCGTCTGGGGCCGGAGCCCGGCCTCCCCACGCCCCAGCGGAGCAGCTTGGCGGCCCAACACCCACCACTCACCACCACCTCTCTCTCTCCCTTTGCAGGGCTGCAAAGTATGCCAGGGGATTATGTGTCTCGGGGTAGTCCAATGGGTATGAATATGGGACAGCCAAGCTATACGCCGCCCCAGATGCCCCCCCATCCTGCTCAGCTGCGTCATGGCCCCCCCATGCATACCTACATTCCTGGACACCCTCACCACCCAGCGATGATGATGCATGGAGGACCACCCCACCCTGGAATGCCCATGTCAGCATCAAGCCCCACAATGCTTCATACCGGCGAGCCAGCAGTGAGCGGACAAGTGATGGACATTCATGCTCAGTAGCTTAAGGGAAATACACGTCGTCTGCAGCGATGGTAGATTTCAAACATTGTCTTTCTGCAATGACTATGGAGTTCTTGGCGTCAACTTTGGACCAAGGGACGTTCCAGTTCTTCACAGGGACCCTGAAAAGCAGGAAAACACCAACTGAAGTCAACTTCTGGGGACATGCTAAATACCTATATAAGACATTAAGAAAACAAAGAGTGAAATATTGTAAAATGCTATTATACTGTTATCCATATTACGTTGTTTCTTATAGATTTTTTAAAAAAAATGTGAAATTTTTCCACACTATGTGTGTTGTTTCCATAGCTCTTCACTTCCTCCAGAAGCCTCCTTACATTAAAAAAGAAGCCTTACACTTATCCTGCAAATGACAGAAAGGGCTTATTTGCAGGATTTTTAGAGCATTAAAATAACTATGTCAGGCAGAAGAATCTTTCTTCTATCCTAGGATTTCAGCCATGCGCACTCTCTCTCCCTCTCTCTCTCTCTCTCTCTCCCTCCCTCCCTCTCCCCCCTCTCTCCTCCTCTGTCTGTCTTTCTTTCTCTCCCTTTCTCCCCGTCTCTCTCCCTCTCTCTCTTTCTAGCCTGGGGCGTGAATTTGCATGTCTAATTCATTTACTCACCATATTTGAATTGGCCTGAACAGATGTAAATCGGGAAGGATGGGAAAAACTGAAGTCATCAACAATGATTAATCAGCTGTTGCAGGCAGTGTCTTAAGGAGACTGGTAGGAGGAAGCATGGAAACGGAAAGGCAGTGTATTCGAAGCCTAATTGTCACATCAGAGCATCCTTGTCCCCATGCAGCAACCACCACCTTGTACATCACTTCCTGTTTTATGCAGCTCAAAACATGGACTGAAGATTTATTTTTAATATGTTGACTTTCTTTCTGGGCAAGACATCGGTCATGTGTGCATTTTTTTTTTTTTTCCATAGTCCCATCATGGAGCATTTATGTATACATTGTAAATAAATTTTGTGCAAAAAGGACTGGAAAAATGATCTGTATTATTGCAATTTTTTGTAAAAGTAGCAGTTTGGTATGAGTTGGCATGCATACAGATTTACTAAGTGGGATAAGCTAATTATACTTTTGTTGTGGTTAAACAAATGCTTGTTGATAGCCTTTTTCTATCAAGAAACCAAGGAGCTAATTATTATTAATAATAATCATTGCACACTGAGTCTTAGAGTTTCTGATTGAAACAGTTTGGATTGTATAATAACTCAAAGCCCAGTTGTAGTAGTTTGAGTGCAGTAATGAAATCTGAATCTAAAATAAAAACAAATTATTTTTTGTCATGGTGACTCCACTGCTTGCAAAATTTGTTTCCTGTCCCCATGCAGATTTTGTAGCCATTCTATTCCAGACTGAGAGCCGAGCAGCTACAGAATTCCGCTGGCTCTGGAGATGTTACCTACTGTTTGCTGTTTAAATATCAGCTTCATATTTAAAGAATGTAAAAGTAATGCTACACTGCATAAAGAAACTTTCTTGGAACTTGCACTGTAAACTGTCAGGATGGGAACTGTTGCCTGTTAATAAAGGTAATATCGTAGGGCATTATTGGACAGAAATTTGTAAATAGTATTATCCCCTCTCCCTCCCAAATTATAGTCTAATACACAGTTCAGGTAATTGAGTTTCTTACTGGCATTGAGCATGCTAAGGAAGGAGGAAAATAAAACTTGGCACACATTGCCTGGGCAATGCCTATCTGTAAGGGGATGAGGTGCTGCTGGAGCTGTGCGAGCAAGGCCGGTGCAGACCCTCATTAACCAATTTCCTCGCACATTTGTTCTTTCTGCAGCACAGCCAGGGAGCCAGGAGCCCCAGCCAGCCTGTGCAGCCTGCGACACCTCCTTTAAGTCAAATCGCAGCTATAGAAGGAAAAATAGAGATTCCCGCGGCTGGGAAAATGACACAAATATCTTAATTAAGGCGAAATCATGCAACAACCCCCCCGTCCCCAGCCTCTCCCAAGCCAGCCGGCACCCCCTGCGGGAGGTGTCCCGGGCGTGTTGCGGGGCCGGGGCCCTGCCCTGCGTGTCCCCCGGGCCGGGCAGGGCTGCAGGCATCAGTGCAGACCTTTCTGAATGAAGCAAGCCACCAAAGGGGGTCCTCTCCCCCCACGGCTGGGACTTCCTCCCCCTTGTTTTTTCCTTTTTTTTTTTTTTTAACTCTGAGCTTTCTTTTTTTTTTTTTTTCTTTTTTGTTTTTTTTCTCTTCTCCTTTCCCCCCCGTTTTTTTAAAGTGCCGCTGTACCTCCAAGGAGGCTGAACATCCCGGCTCCTTCTTTGTGAGGCCGGAGTAATGACACTTTTCTGCCAAAACGTGAATGAACGGGGCTCGCTTGCTTTTTTTTGCTTTTTTTTTTTTTTTTGGGGTTTTGTTTTGTTTCGTTTTGTTTGTTTTGTTTTTATGTGTTTGGGTTTTTGGGGGTTTTTTAAGGTTTCTTGAAAGACAAAAACAAACCGCCCTCTCACAGGCGAGGGCACACGCGTCCCCTCTCCTCGCAGCCACAGCGAAGTGGGGCACAGACCTTCCTCCATGGGACTTTTTTTCTTTTTTTTTTTTTTTTGGAGGGGGGCACATTTCAAATTAAACCCACGATTACATCCCAAGACATTTAATCAGCTGTAATTATAACACATTCAAAATGAAGAATATGCCTTGACAGTATTTTTATTGTTATTGTTCATCGCATGATGTTAGACAGCTTCAGAGGCACAGGAAAGAGAAGTAAACGGGTTACAAATAGGGAATTATCCCTCGTTTAGCATTAAAATTCATTTAGATAAAATTGCCACAAACATTTAAATGGGGAGATTAGTTCCCCCTCACGCCTTATTGCACTCTCTCAATGGCTCCGTTAAGAACATTTTACACGTTGGAAATTCCGCCTTTTCGGGCCGCTCTCTGTTTCCTAGCTACCCTCCTTTCACCGCACCGGGGGGGCCCGGAGGGGCCCGGGCAGGGCCGCCCGGCTGCGCCTCCGCTCCTCCCGCGGGCCCCGGGGGCTGCGCGGGGCTGCGCGGGGCGGAGTGCGGGGCTGGCCGGGGGGGCGGCCCGCAGCCCCTGTCCTGCCGCTGCCCGCCGCCGAGGAGCAGCAGCAGGACGAGGAGGAGGAGGAGGAGGACGAGGAGGAGGACGAGGAGGAGGAGGAAAGCCGTCTTCGACTGCCATCTCTTGGGGGCTCGGGAGAGTGACGCGGGGGGAATGCGGGGGCTCCGGGGCCGCCCGCGGAGCGCTGCGGATGTTGCGCGTTGCCGGACTAAAGTTTGCGCAGCCTTCAGCGGTGCTCTGTTTGGTCGGTTTGGGTTTGGTTTGTTGTTGTTGCTGGGGGTTTTTTTCGGTTTTGTTTTTTGGTTTTTTTTTTTTAATTGGCCCCGATTTCCCGCGTCCCCCTTTTGTTTTTGCGCCTCCCTCGGGCGCGGTGCCCGCGGAGCCGGCTGCGTGCGCTGCCGCGCAAGGGGAGCGCAGCGCCTTCCCCTCTCACCCCTTCGCTGAGATGGGAGAGGGGATAGAGCCTTCTGCACGGAATTTGAGCGCATCCCTGCCGCGGGGCCCTCCCTGCCTCTGGGCTGGGCACCCTCACCCCCAAGCGGGTTTTTTTTGGGGGGACAACAAATTCCATCCAAGCTGAGCGGGACGGACCGAACCCCGCTCCAGGCAGAGGGACTCTTGCTGGGGGTGCCTGCCCAGCCGGCTCGGCCGTGCCACCCGCGGCCACAGGTACTTTTGGGCTCAGAAGCGGCACTTTTCGGCCGCGCCGTGAATATTTCCACCCCCGGCGCTGTTGCGCGAAAAGTTCCCTTCACTGAGGCCTCGCTCCGCGCGTCCTAAACCTGCGTGGAAAACAGATCAGCATTTATCTCCTCCCCTGATCCTGCTACGCCGCCCGTGATGATAACATCTATCTATTTATATTTATATTGGTATATAAAGGCGAACGGACGTCTCCCGCGGGCCGGGAGGAGGCGGCTGTCCCCGGCCGCGGGCAGGGACGAGCGGTGCGTGGAGCCGGAGCTCCCGGTGCCTCCTGGAGGTGGCTGCTCAGCTCCCGGGCCGGGCTGGTGCTTTGTGTGTGACAGCCAGCAAGCCTTCCCCGTCCCTTTAATGCGTGTGGAAATACCCGCATGCCTGTGTGGCAGCTGCTTGCAAAAGCCCCAACTAACTCTTTTGGAAGAGCTGGGCGAAAAGAGTGAAAGGCGAAAGAAAGACTGTTCATTTTTTTCCTTTGGTGCCATTTTGGATGTCATCTGTTACCTTGGTGACTGTGCTCAGCCCCCAAAGCCCCTGGATTGTTAGGGAAAAAAAAAAAAAAAAAAAAAGCATGCTATTTCTGCACCGTCATTTATCACTGTCACCGCATAATGATTCCCCTCGCAGCTCCTTATTGATGTTTGTAATTGCATTATCTCATAAAGGGAGGGGGTGGCGGGCCGGGATGATCAATGGAGCCGCGCCGTGCATGCCGGGGTCAGGGGCTGCGGGAGGCGGCGGGGCCCCCCCGGACCCTCCCGGCCCCG
>NC_031770.1:8630685-8638475 GCF_001522545.3 Parus major | reverse complement strand
CTCGGCCCCGGCAGCCGGCGTGCAGGGCCGGTGCAGCTCCCGCCGGGGCCGTCCTGCTGGGACACCCCAATCTGGGGAGAGGAAGCGGGGAAAAAAAAATAAAAATAGGGCTCTAGCAAGGGAAACAATTCAAAAGGGTATTTTGGCTGGGGGAAAAAAATAATTGGTGAATTCTACCCCAAAATGCAGCGTACCCGCCCGGAGGACTGCGGTGCGGGGCTCCTCGGGAGGCGCGGGGGATGCGCGGAGCCCCGGGCGCGGAGCGGCGGCAGCCCCGGGGAAAGGTCCGGCGGCGGGGAGCGCTGCCCGGAGCACCGGAGGAGCTGGGGAGGGGGGAACAGGACGGGCATGGGCCCCCTCGGCCAGCAGGTCCCAGAAACGCGGCTATTTTCCCGCATTTAGCTGGTTTTTGTACCGGTTTCTTCTCGCCGAGCGCTCTTTAGAGACGGCAGCGCTGCCGCAAACCCCCAAACCGGAGCAGCCCACGGGGGATTGTCCTCCTTTCCCTTCTCTCTCCCTCTGCTCTATAAAGATTACCAACGAAGTAAAGATTAACTCCTCGCCGCGCAAAATGAACTCCATCCACTGAGCCCAAAAGTTCAAAGAATTATTTTCCTGCCGTTTTCCCAGAGGACGAGCCCGTGCACCCCATAACCCGGGACTTGAGGGTACCAAAGGCGAGCCCGTGTGAGCCAGAGCAGAAGGATGCTGGTTTTGCCACAACCACCCTGGGCAGTCCCGGAGCCTCCCTTTCAGGAGCCGCGCTAAACCGAGGGGGGAGAGCAAATCCTCTCCTGCTTGTCCTTCACCGCATTCATCAGCTCTCCCCCCCAGGTTTCCCCCTCTTTAATCTTCCCTTGGAAATTTAGCAATGCGTTAATTTGGAGGTAACACAGCCCTAAGTGTTATTGTTCTTTTCCCTATACATACATATATAGGGAAAAGAAAAAAAAATGCACATACACACACATATATATTTTTTCCGTCTTTCCTCCAGGAATGAGGGCTGGCGCTACCTTTAGCCTTGTAAAGAAACGCCGGTTGTCTGCTTTTACGTAAACATTCATGATTCCAAATAAACTTTATAAGGATTTCAATTGGAAAGTGAAGCGGTCGGCACTGCGAAGACATTGTACTTGAAATTTCAAATGTGAACTAATCCAGCTTAGCTATTTTTCCCCCTTTTTGTGGTCTGATAGTTTGCAATCTGGAGTTCCACACATAAAAAAAAAAAAAAATATTTAGTGCCATAGCCCACGGTTAAAATAGTGAAAAATTAGTCTCGTTTCAGAAATTATTTATTTATAGAACGAACATGATTAAAACATAAAAAACACACAAACTGCAGCTGCAACAAAAAAACCCCACCGTGATTTACGATTATTAAATCTTTGATTGCCATGTTAATGTTTCTTTTTCTACCTTTCATTTGCATTTTAATCTATCGAATCTTTACAATTTTGCTGCCTCCTACTCGAATGATTGATTACACATCTGAAAGAGGGAAAAAAAAATCCTAAGCTTTCTAGGCGAGCTTCTATTTTTCCTCCCCCCTTCCCTTTGCTGGTTTGCTTTCTGAAACCTTCCTCAACAATGTTAATGCAAGCAGGACAAATTAATTATGCTCTTTTAAATGTCAAAGGTATAAATAAAAATGCTTCCAACCCCCCCTTTTCCTCTCCTTTGCTCCTGCCCCAAATGGGAATATTTTTTCCAAGCCGCTTGTTTTAAAAGCAAGAAGGAATCACCCTGGTAAAAATACAATTAAAAAAAATACGTGCACTATCCTGACTGTAAATAAATATTATTGCGTGGACATTTACCTATGGAATAATGGGAAAAAAGAACCAGAGAGGCAGCGGGAGAGTCAGGGAGCCGTGGTGAAAGCTCCCTGGCGCAGCGTCAGTGATTTCCTTCTCTGCTGAGCCTTTGCTTTGGGGCTGTTCCCGGGCCCCCCGAATCCGCACCCCCAAAAAAACCCTAAAAAAACAACTCACACAAGAGAAGGGGGTGATCAAAGTTCAGCCCCCAACAAGAGAAGAGCATCCCCGTGGGCCGGGGTAGGGGTTAGAAAGAATGGGGTGGCGATGTAGGAGCGTGATGGTCCCAAAGCGGGGGTCGCACCCGCTGGTGCTCAGGCGGGGCTGCCCGTGGGGAACACTTACCTGGGGACCACCCACGGGGAAGACCCACTCGGGGAATGTCCAGAGGTGGCCACTGAGATGGGGGATGCCCGTAAAGGGACCACAGTCCCGGGGATATCCCCTCTAGGGGATGGCCACAGCGGGGCACCCACCCAGGGGATGCCCAGGCGAGACGGGGCGCCCGAGAATGCCCGCCCTGCGCAGGGGGCTGAGGCAGCCCGAGGGCAGGGCTGGCACCTGCGGGGGCCGACAGGCGCCTCTTGGGGGAGGAATCATCAGGAAAAAGGGAAAGGAGAGGGCAGGGAGGGACAGGCGGAGGCAGCGGTGCGGAGGCTCCGCACCTGCGGGCCGGGAGAGACCCGCGAGGGCCGGGCAGACAGGGAAGATTTAGAGGTGAAGAGATGGCAGATTGTTAAGAAAGTAATAGTAAGGTGTCCCATATACTACAGTTTTATTGTGGGGTAGTAACTACTAGATTTATTTATTGCCGAGGCAATATAATAAAGATAATGACCGCAAACTCAAGATAAATGCTTACGCCCATAGCTGGTCAATTCTTTTTTATTTAAGAGAGTGATCCGGAGAGGTGAAAGTCATCTTCTCCCGACCACAAATATCAGTCTTGGTTTCCACCAGGTTATAAACATGACATGCAAATAATGGAGCTGCTGCCGGGCGCGGAGAGTTTGGGGTCGGGGGTAGGGAGATGCCCCTTCCCTTGGCATTCCCCCTCTCCGAAACAGAGGAGAGCACCGAGATGGAACAACTGGGGAATGAGTTTCCCCACGGGGGAGGTGGAGGGGAAGGACATAAAAAATAAAATAAAATAAAAGCTCCCCTCCTGAAGCCCGTGGGGAAATGGCACTTGCGAGGGGGAGCGCCCTGGGGAGCCCCGCGCCCCTGCCCGGGGCGATCGTGTGTCAGCCCCACAATGGGCGCTTCTACTCCCGGCCGCTTTGATCCGTGCACGGCCGGGAAAAAAGCCACCTGACAGCGATCTGCGACGGCCGGCAGAGAGGAAAAGAGAGAGAATGAAGGAGAAGGAGGGAAAAAAAAAAAAAAAAAAAAAAAAAAAAAAAAGAGGGAGGAAGAGTTGAGCCGTACAATTTCGTGGTTTGCGCGCGGGGCAAAATTATAAGGTTGAGAAGTGCGAACAATCCTCCTCAGCCTCTTTTACAGCACCAGCGCTGCTCTCAGCCTTAAGCCGAGCCTCCCTTTCTAGGCGAACGTGAGTTCTCATTTCCCCAGCCCTGGCTCTCCCCGCAGGACGGGCAGCGGCTCCCGCATCTCCCCGCGGAGCGTCCCCCTCCCGGCACCGCAACTCATCTGGGGCACTTCAAAGGGTGATAACCTAATTGCTTCCAGAGTTTAAAAGTAATTAAGCTATATTTAAAGGAACTTAAATAAAACCGGTTTGCCGCGCACTGGCTCCCCTTGTCCTTCAGAAGGTAAATTGAAATCCCGTTTCTGGAAAAACGGCGTTAAAAAATCTTGCATTTATATAACGTATGCGAAAAATGTAAACAGATTTCGTTTTTGAAAGGGTATGGGTAAAGTGGTGGTAATTATGTATAATTAATGCTGAAGGGAAAATGAACACATAATAGGTTCCAAAGATTAAACCATCTGTAACTATCAGGGGAACTTTTAAAGTTTTTCTTTTCCTTTTCTTTTTCTTTTTTTTTTTTTTCTTTGTAAAAAAATGCATCTATTTCCTTTCACTAAGGATTTTTATATGTTAAAATTCAAGTTAATGTTTTCATCCCCGAAGTATTCTGATTTGAGAAACAAATCCCTAAAACGTTTCAGCAATTCTCAATCTACAACTTTGAAGATAATCCAATATAAAAATAAATTGAACGGTAATTTTAACCATTATTAATGTTTGTGGCACTTAATTTAGTTAGGTGCTGGCTTTCCATTTTTGATTACACCATAAGGAAATTATTTTGCTAGGAAATGTTAAGATAAAGTATAGGCATTCCCACACATTCTTTATATTTTTTCTGGCATGTGTTTATTATAGTCTACTCAATCTATTTTAATTTCTAGGTAATGCATAATCACCAGAACAAATTTTTATTTTTTTTTTGCCATGTTTGCAAGGGTAGAACCAGACTGTGAAGATGTAGGTCCTGCACATCTGTACTTGACATTCAACACAAGCAGCTGTAAATTTAAATACATTTTTCCTACTTTTCACAGAAGTAAACCCAGTGCCTTTAACATTTGCAAAGGTAGGACTGGATCTAGCTTGAGCAGCACTAAGAGATGTTGAGATGCTGTGTGAGCTGTAACTTCTGTCAGCAACTGTGCTTTTTCAGTAACAGTAACTCTTAAGGTGTGAAGGTAGAGTTGTTAAACCTCGTGGATGAAAGGACTGCTTCCCTGACTGTTGGCTTGCAGAACTGGTGGCTCGAGAAAATAAACGCATTTGTGCAGAAAGAGCAATTATAATTAGCAGGAACTGAAGTTTAAACTGCTTTATCAGCTTAAATAGAGTGAAAACTGCTCTAACATCCACTGGAGAAATAGAAATTAATCCACTCCTTTCAGTCCAGGTTCAGGTCTGCTTCTGCTGCTGTTCTGACTCTTTGGGTATGTGGGGGACGCTTTCTTCTCCAAGAGGGAAGGCCAGATACCTCCTGTGGGGAATTCACCAGCTGGCAGTTCAAGACAAGGTTTAGGTTGTCACTCCCACTCCCCAATTATTGTGTCTAGCTTGGAAAAGTAAATTTTTAAGCAACAGTGCTGCTCTTTGATATCTGCCATACTGCAGACGTTTATATACGGCTTAACCCTTTAAATTAATTCCTAGACTCGCTCTTTTATGCAGAGGCCAAGCAGCTGAGTCTCAGCTTGGCACGTCTGGCAAGCCCAGCTGAAGATGCTGAAGACTCTGGAGCAATAAAGGGGTTTTCTCTTTAGGGGATAATCTACTTTAACCCCAAGAGCAGTTCTTGTGCTGCCTGCTCCTCAGCCTACCTGGAGGAGGATGAGCTGCTGGTGGATCCCAGCCCAGTGACTCACCCAATAACTTTTCCTGAACAACATCCATGTTGTGCAGACATCAAAGTGAGTGCTTGGGCAAATGTTCATCAGGGAAGGGTGTGGAGGAGAACAAGGCTCAGATGGGGATTGCAACCTCAGGAGCTTACTCTTTGGGGATGAAAGTAATTGTAAGGCCCAAGTACTCATGGAAGCTGTAGAGTTTTTCAGAGCTATAAAATCAGTTTGCTACTGAAGTGCTCAGCTATTTGCTGATGACAGCACAAGGGCAGCGTGTGCAGGCAGGTGCAACCATCCCTGGCATTGACCAGCATCTAACAATGGTGGATTAAGTCAGCTCCTATTCGGGTCCTGATAACTCATGCAACACCAGAAACATAAACTTCAGCCAAAGACTTTTTCCCAAGCCTGGGAAATCCCCCGCAAAACCTCCTGTGTTAAAAAAAAAAACCCTTTCCCCCCTACTGGTGTCCTGGATGGAGATAAAGGATAAAACCCCCACAGTTTGTCACTGTCTTTACCAGAGTAAATTAACAGCATACTTCCCTTTCAAATGCCTTTTGATGTGCTAATCATCACGCAGCCACCTTATTCTTGCAGGGTACCTGATGCGTCCAAGCACAAGTTGAACAGCAAACCAATGGGATTTCAGCTTCCAGGGACCCCTTGGGTGATGCAGGGTCAGGGGTGGGTGATGCTGCCTGATGGGATGGCAAACTGGCTTAGGGTGCTTCAGTTTGCCCCTTGATGGGAGGTGCTTTGTAGTTAACTTTCTCATCCCTGACTTGGAGTGAGTTGCTGCCCGTGGTTTGAGTTGGTACCACAGACTGCTGTGAGCATCAAGGTGGTGATGAGAAAACAGGCCTGCTTTTTCCCTAAGCTGTTTCTCTCTCAGTCCCTGTGAGTGGGATTTCCACCTCCCTTCCCAGCTGCTACCCACGGAGCTTTTCTTGGTGATGCATGGCAATGAGGCTGGCCTGGCAGAGCTCCCACACAGCCTTGGGTCCTAGCATGGGAGTAAGCCCTACTCAACCCAGACTGCGACAGAAACTGAAACTATCACCTACATTTCCTTTTCTGTATGGATTGCTCTTTTTTAAATTCCATCCCCCCACCACTGCCTCCTCTCTTTCCTTCCCTTATCTGAAAATTCCTTTGCCCAGAGCAAAATTAAGAGGCCTTGTTAAGGAAGGGACCAGCAACATCTTCCCTGATGGCATTTAAACCTCCTACCTGGCAAATTAGTCCTCCCCCTACGTCCTTCTCTTCTTACAAAACGTTTTCTTTATTGGAACTTGTTAGCAGTTTGTTACTTGCACAGTAATTACTCAGCAGTAATTAGGGAGATGTTAAAGAGGCTGAGTCCAGATTTGGACCCAGGTTTAGCTTTCTGTAGAGTTTGAGGCGTTGTCTGGCTACTGAATGGGAGCCAGGACTTGCATTTCAATAGGAAATTGTGGGATTTTTGCCCAAATCTGACCAGGTCTTCCCCTGAATCATTGTCCACACCGTATCAGAATAGGTACAAGTCCAAATTGAGAGGCGAGGAGTTTGCTTCATTTAGCATCTGTCTCTGCATCTCTGTTGAACCTGGTTTGAGAGCAGATTGCCCTCTCCTTGGAGGCCACTGCTCACTGAGGGGAGGGACATAAAGGATCTCCTCTGCTGTCCAGCTCAGGCAGTCACTGGTGAAGTTCTTTAGCTCAGATTTGGGATCACGGACTAGGAGTGACCAAAATGTACGGTTCAGGCTTATGGTAGGGGAATGCCCCTTTTCTATTATTGCTGTGTATCTCCTACTGGATATATTGGATATCCTGCCCAGGGACAGAGCTCCAGTGCTTTGCCAAATTTCTCTGCCAAGCACAGCCACGTGGCTGGTGTCAGCAGCATAGCTAAAGGAGCCACCAAGCAGTGGGGCTGCAGAGGTGGAGGGTGTTCAGCAAGGAACATGTTTACACCAGGAAACAGCAGGTAGCAAGGACTTATTCTGGAGCAGTGGAAAGTCCCTGGAGACCCACAGAGGTGGCAGCCTCTGGTCTTTGCACAATTGTCTGAACAAGTCTCTGGATGTGGTGGGAACAGCTGAGGTGGAGATCTTTGTCCTGAGGAGGAAGAAGGAGCCCTTTTAACCTCTCCATTCCCAAGCCTGGCAGGGACAGCCGTGCTGTGGCTCCCCTCCCAGCTTCCTTCCTCCTGCCCCAGCCACAAGCCCCAGGGCCTGGGCTGGAAGGAGTTCTTATCTTGTTTATGTAAGTGAGTGCTGGAGGGGTGGTTCTTTGTTTGGCAAAATGTTCTCACACTGGGGGCTCACCTCCTCTCCTGAGATGGAGCAGCTACAGCCCGGGCTGGTCTCCTTTTGGGGTGCTGGGGAAATTTGGCACAGAATAAAGCGGGGAATTGCAGCTCTTGGACACTGGGCTGTAACTGGGAAGCGTGGATTTGGTTCTGGGATGGGTCAGCATTTGCCTTGGGGTAGGCACCTCTGTTTTTCCCAGCATGAGGGCTGGGAAACTCTTGTAATGAAGAAACTGAGACATAACTGCTTATTTTATTTTATTTTATTTTATTTTATTTTATTTTATTTTATTTTATTTTATTTTATTTTATTTTATTTTATTTTATTTTATTTTATTT
>NC_031770.1:8531264-8630205 GCF_001522545.3 Parus major | reverse complement strand
TTTAATTTAATTTTATTATTTTTCAGCAGGCCTTTCTTTGCATCCAAACAAGGAGACATGTAGCCATGCAGACCTTCTGTTATTAGAGCAGAGCACATTCTTTGGGCCTCATCATCAGCCAAGTGATGCCTCTGCTCACCTCTGCCCAAAGAGGAGGAGGCACAGCCCCAGAAGCTCTCACAGAGCTCTGGCCAGGCAGGCGAGACAGAGGGATGTGCCATAAAATCTCCTCCTCGGTGGAGCAGGCTGCAGCCCTGCAGCCCATGACCCCAATCTGCTTCAAATGGACTTTTTACAGCCTTACATCACTGTAGGCTGTCCCACCTGCCTCCTTACTCTCAGCCATGCTAACCCCTAGGTAGGCAAACAGTGAGGCTGATAATCGATGATTTTTAATACATTTATCAACTTAAATCGCCCTGGCTTCTGCTTTATAAAGTTTCAAACACTTGACTGATTCACAGTGGAAATTTTATGTATATGTGTATGTATGTATAGATATATTAATATATTTTAGTCTGTATAACAAAGGGAATTCTCATTATGCAGCTGAATAACTGCTCCATTTTAGAGGCCTCCAAAGCTGCTCAATTCTGTGCTGCTAAATGGTGTTACCATTTGAACAAGGGAAGCTCAAGCTTTTAGCAAACAGATGCTGAGGAACAGTTCCTTGAGGAGTTTGTCATTCTTAGGCAGCATTTTAGCATTAAATACTATTTAGTTACTATAATTAGAAAAGCTCATCAACAACAATGGCAACAACAACTGTAATTAATAACAACAACAACACAACCCCTTGTTTTTTACTTCTTTAAACTATCTTTATGAACTGAGTTTCATGCTGGCATTAAGCAAACATGATTCAGTGTCGTCAAGAAATATTTTTTTCCCCTGAAAAACTGGGAATGCTGAAGTACAGAGCAGGTGAGCTGAGCTTATCAGGGAAAGACTCTGACCTTGCTCTTCAAACCCTCTAAGTGGAGAAGCCCTTGACATAGCTCAAGCCCCAGTTTGAGATGCAATGAATGTGTAGCCTTGAGTTTTTCCATGTGCACACCCAGGCTGTAACACCACGCTTCAAATTGTGGCTTGAGGAACTCTTTTTACTCCAGAGCAAAGAGGAACTTGGTGACAGATTTCCTATCCAACACAGGTTGACCTCACAAGTGTATGGAAGGATGAACTATGCAATTCAGGCTACAGAAATCTCCTATTTATTAAAGCTCTCCAAGGCCTACAGTTCTTAAATAAAAGGGGATTCAATCAAGACTGCATTTTCTGCAGCTAAAAATTGGGAAATTTGTATGTTGATTGCTATCTGGGGCCTATGGATGGCTGTTTATTGCTGTTCAGAGACAAATTCAGCAGGAAATTTGAAGCTGTCCCCTGAAATAAAGGGGTAACCTCCAATTACCCCCAGTGCAGAGGAGAGCTGGACTTGTTTTGTTCTATTGCCTCATAGTCACAGTGGATGCATGAGAGTCATGAGCAAGTACCAGAGCTCCAACAGCACACAAGACATCCTTTCCAAAAATCACTTTCTTAATGCTTATCTCTCCTCTCTTTCTCATCCTTCCCTGCTCTGTTTGGCTCAGTTACAGAAGTTTCTCTACTGGGGCTGTAAAAACCCACAAAAAATGATGGGATGTGCAAGAAACTACCAGGAACTGAAACTCCTCGCTCTTTTACAGTGCACATAATCAAAGAGGGTTGTACTAACTCCTTGGTTAGATGAAATAAGGCCTTTTAAGGAGTTGAATGGAGCTGTTTGTTTTCCCTCTTGTAGCCCTGTTCCTCCAAGGCATGCTGTCATGCTCGTCGGACCTGAGTTTTATAGGTTGGACTGGAGTCTTTGACAAAACTGAATTTACTTTAAATGACTGAAATTAGATACTTATAATCCAAAGTAACAGCCTAGGGGCTCTCTTGTGTATTATCTTTCACTCACAGCCCTCTGCTTTGTAGTGTCAATGGAATAATTTGTTAAGAAAGTAGAAATATAAGCAATAATTCTGAAACTGAGAAGGAGCACAGACTAGCCTTTATTTTGCCAATACTTGCTATCTTCTAACCTAGTATGACAGTGCCTCTCCTTAGAGTAGCCCCTTCAAAACATGGTTTTGTCAAAATTCTGCTTTTGAAATTAAGGTTCAAACAGTATCTTTTTCTTTGCCCTGTTTGTGTGACAACAGCACATTTCTTCTTTCCCAGTGAGACAAGATATCCATGACACAGATGGGCATTCAGACTGGAGAGAAGAAGACAGATTTCTTTTTACTCATGGGGAATACCTGGATGCCTACTTTCCAGCCAGTTTTCTTAGGAAGATGAGGTATTCATGTGTCCCATCAGTGCTCAACAATCTTTCTCAGCAATTTGTCACATGTCACTCTCTTCCACACCCCATCTGAATATTTCAAGTGGTTTAAATTGGAGCAGTTTTATTGGCATCAGAGGCAGATTATATTAACTGAGGATGTGGCCCTTTGTAATTTTATTTTGGCAAGGTGAATGAGCTCCAAATCACCCAAAATTTCATTCTGTTGTTTGTAGCACGTGTAGATCTGCAGATGAAGGAGAGTTCACGATGTTTTTCCTTATATACCTGCATGCATGCACACACAGAGACCAAGCTAATCAATAAATGTGTTGGGTTGAACTGACTATGTAAAAATTGGTTAGGAAAATTTTCAAATATATGGAAAATATTGGGAATGTCTTTCTAACTGGGCTGTTCTGATACTTACACTTGCTTGTAGCACTTATTTGGGTGGCAGTGAACACCCTGCAGCTGTTTTCCATTGATTGAAGGCATAAGGTCCCACTAAGGTGCTCACAAGAAACATCAACACTGGTTCAGCAGAAACCTCTGAACTTTATGCCATGATTGGGTTCTGATGAATTTAGACTACTCAACAATAATTCTCTGTTATCCTGCATTTAAGTGATCCAGTTCTATTTATCTAATTTCCTGATGTACTGCTTCAGGAAGCTCTACCTGAACTTCTCTCTGTGTCTCTACACAAGCATTTAAGGAATTCCATGAGGATTATTATTAACAGGTTACCCAAGAGTGACTTTCACACCAGGGCAAAGAAATATCCTTATGTTGGTTTACAAACAGGCTGTGCTCCAGCCTGTAATCCAGGCTTCAGACTTCACACTGATAAACAAATGGATTTGCTACAGGATGTAGAAACAAGGAACTGCACAGTTTGGAAAGGAAGTGCTGCCTTGAAGGATGTTGTTTGGCCTGATGGTGTCTTAGCATGTGCTTGAGTTGCAGTTTTCTATCTGTTTTATAAGAGTAATGGCCATGGACTTATGAAACTGCGCTGTAGGCATGTGAAGAAGTTGTAAAGGCTTTTTGAGGTGATAGAGCTGAGCCAATCAGATGTCTCTTTAATACCTACACCCTCTGCAGCAGGACTTGTAAACTAATTTTGTGAATTTTGAAAACTCATTAATTTATTGCCCTTACTGCATGGTGGGATTTTGGCACGCCTTGCAGTAAATTGGTGAGTATCACCAGTATCAATATCTCAGATCACTAATAGAACAGACCCTTCAGTCATTACATTGGCCAGCTGAAAGACCTCTTTCTCTTTGTGCTGGCTCTTGAGGAGTTCTGTAAAATATAAAAACCTGGGGCTGTCAGGCTCAGGCACTGACACTGAGGTGGGATGGGGCCAGGGGATGCTGGGTGGGGCTGGAGATGTATGTTACCAACATGATGGAGGGAAGAACTGGAAAAAAGTCCTGGTGGAATCCATCCTTTGCCTTTGCCATGTAATTTCCCTTGTCAGAAGGCTAGCACTGTCTCTGCATCCCATCAGTGCTGAGGCACAGCTGCCTTTCCTCCCACCTTGCTGCCTCCCAGGGAGTGGAGCGAGGGAAGTGTCGCACACGACTCCGCTTCCCGCTCCTCATCCCGTGCCTTCCTGCACAGCACATTGCAGCTCCCCAAGGCAAGGAGGGACAAACACATGGCAGCCCCAGCTGCAGGAATGGGGCAGCATCTCCTAAGGTGCATGGGCTGCTTTTTTGTGGCAATGGCTGGACATCAAGGGGCTGTGCTCTTTCATTCTTTTTTTTTTCCCTAAAAAAAGAGCTCTGTAGGCTGCGGTGGGAATACAGGTTTATTTACCTGCCCTTCCTGAGTTAGCTCAAATGTTAAGAAACTTCCCTCAAGTCCAGTTTTGAAACTTCTCTATTTGTTAAAACAGAGCTCCGTAGGACAAATTCAGCATTTAGGAGCCATCATAGGGATCATATGGAAGGCTGGTAAAAAAATGAATTAATGAATGGATCGCAATGACCTATAAACGTCATTGTTTCATCTCAAAGATATATTGGTACTGTAATTTTTACTTAACTCTTTCAAAGGACCACATGTGAGCACCACCGAATGGATACGGAAATTATTTATCCAGCATGTTAGGGGGACATTAAAGCATTTCATAGCATGTGGTAGGGCCTCTGAGTGTGGCGAAAGGCACAGATCAGCTATCCAGCTGTGGTGAGCTCCTCTGGCTGTGCCAAAGCCACCAGATGATGGAGCTTTCCTGCCTGCCTGTCTCTAAAGGAAATATGAGCCTCATTCCCTAGGAATGGATGCATGGTCCAAGGTGGGGGATCCCAGATCCACGGAGGAGATGATGCCAGAAGTTGAATTTTTTGGCTTTTTTACTGCCTGTTTTATTCCCTGTCTGTGTTTTCTACCCCAGGGTTGTTTTGCCCTGTGTCAGGTGGCACCAGCCTTTGTACAGCTGCTTTGTAGAGGAAATGCAGCATCCATCCCTTGGAGATCAATGACTTGTGGCTGCTGCCAGCTTCAGTGATTGTAGTGGTTAGGAAATGCTTTGTAGCTGTGACTTCTCTGCAAAATAATAACAATAGTAAAATAATAATAATAATAAAAAAATAAAATGAAAAAAGAAAATGTCCATCCTGTATGGGCTCCAGCTTCACAGGGGGGTGGCCAGATCCACTGCCTTCCTGCTGGGCTTCTTCCAGCTTGGGGTACTGGCCCAAAAACTCTGGCTCATGTCTTACCTGTAAACAGTGGCTGAGAATAGGTTATATACTGTATACATACATACATACATGCATAAATATAAAAAAAATCATATCTATATTTATTTTATTATTAATTTTTATATTTATTTTATATTAATTTTTATATTAATTTTATATTTATATTTATATTTATATTTATATTTATATTTATATTTATATTTATGTTTAAATTTACATTTACATTTATATTTATATATCTATTTCTATTTCTATTTCTATTTCTATTTCTATCCATATCCATATCCATGTCCATATCTATATATATATATATGCAGCCATTTTATATTTATATATATTTACATATATATGTATATATATATATACATCCATATATAAAAATAAGATATATAATTTTTATTTATACACAAAAAATAATATAAAAATATAAATGAAAATTTGATATGCATGTTAAAAGTACACACACAGTATATGCAATATATGAAAAATAAAAAAAAAACCTATTTATTTGGGGTTATTTAAATATATATATATATATATATATATATATATATATATGAAAATATACATTTAGTTGAATATAGACATGAAAAGAAGGCCAGTGGGGTGTAGGTGCATATGCCTCTCTGTTACAGAAAATATTGACCATGAACTGTGGCAGCAACCTGGAGAAGCCTTCTGGTGACATCATAAACTGGCTGAGCTTTGCCCTCTGGGTTTATGATGATGTCATCAGAACACCTTGATAGAGAGTACCTTTAGCCTCCCAAGTCACACATGGCCATCATTTATTTGGTAATCAATATGCAGGGTGACACTGCTAATGGTTTTATAGGCTGAATCCAGAGCAGAGTGAGCGGTTCAGCTCCATCTCCACCTCCTCTGGAGCCCTGGCAAGGGCTGGAATACACAACCTTTATTTCTGGTACAAACCTGAGTGGGAGTTTGGTTAACAGCTTGGGCCAAATGTCCAGTTGGCTCAGGAGCTGTTTTTTGGAGGAAAGTAGATGATTTTTGATGATAACCAAATATTGCTGGTACACACAGAGTGAACAGGTGTGATCCTGGTCCAGTTTCCACACTGACCCTAAATGCCAGCAAGACCTTACATCCCAAGTGTAAATTCAGGTGCCCAAAAATCACCCCCCAAAATACAGCAGTAAGGCTATGGAGACCACTGCAGCTTTTGAAATCTTTACTGTGTCTCTGTTGAACCCTGGGAGACCAATCACACCAGCCTTTTGGAAAATCATGTGCAATGCATATTCCAGCCAGCCCAAGCCAAAGTTAAACTGCATGCTCAGCACAGAGGTGATCATGACAGCAGCTAGAGGAAAAAATACTTGCATCATACTCACCAGTGAGGTTGGGTAATAAGTTCAGTAGGATTAAAAAAAATATAGCAAAAAACAAACAGTGAAAAGACCCCACAAAAAAAAAACCCAGCAGAAGAGTTTGCATCCAGTTTTAAGTATATTTAACACTGTGATTTTCTTCTTTTGGATTTACATGCTGGAGAAGATGTCAGTGCAACAACATGTGAGTATCCTTTGGCTGGCACCTTTGTTTTTAAAATGATGTGGTCTGATTGATTTTTGGTGGAGATTACAAAGATGATAAATAAGGCAGGGACACAAAAGGAGATATGACTCTCCCAGTGTTAGGAAAACTTGGAGTCAGCACAGAGATTTTGAAACAAAGAAAGTTTTGAGTTATTTGCATATTTGCATGGCTAAAATTAAGAAATAAATTTAAAAGTAAAAAGTTAAAAATAATAATAATAATAAAAAATTGCATATAGATCCCTGGGAGTGATAGGCACCTCTCTCAAATTCCTATATATTAGTAGGGTAAAAAAAAAGGTATCAGTTTCCAAAGTAACCATAGCAACAGGTTTTCATGAGTTCCCGTTGAGAAGCCAAAAATCTTTGTGAGCAATAAATCAACCTGTTTATATATCTCTGAACTTTATTGGTTACTGATTAACTTAACTGTGCTGCCTGACAAATCTTCATAATAAACAATCCAACCAGCAAGCCCTGAAAAAAAATCCTGCTAACTATGTTTAAAGGACTATCCCTGAAACATGCTCTACATTACAACGAATTTGGCAGTCAGCATGTGGTCATGTGCATGTTTCAACATGGATCTAAACCCCAGAAATCACAAGATGTAGGGTTATAAAAAGAGATCCCTCTGCAACTACTTTAAATAAATATATGCCTTGAAATTTATCAGCAGTGTTGCTAGGGGCAAAATAATTAGTAACTACTAATTAATGTAGTCATTGTGAAGGAATATAGTGGGAAAATATCTGTTGACTGTCAGTGCTGCTCTTGCCTGTGCTGAAGATGATGAGATAACAGCAGAAAGGTGAATTGTTGGATTTTAGACATTTACTCTGTGTGTATCCTATGGATTGTGTAAAAGGGAATCCTACATCCTTCTATTTATGTGTATAAATGCATATATGTCCCAAGGTCAGGATGTTGCTGAGAGGCTATTCTTTTTCTCTTTGTTTTTTTTTTTTTTTTTGTTCAGGGTTTATGTGAGATTTTGGCTCCCACAGCAAGACTACATTTAAATTAATTAATCTGTTGACAGTTAAATTGTAGTAAGTAGCTTCGATATAAAAGATGATTCCCAGATTCTTTTCCATACAACTTAAAAAAAAAAAAAAGAAAAGAATCTGAGGAACTTTGTTCTAAACATCTGTCTGGGCAGATGTCAAAATGCAGAGTGTTACTGCATTATACTGTGTGAGTATATATGACACCGTGTTATTACTCCTGGCTTAAATATTCACAATGGATTTTATGATCTATTTAGAAGAAACCTTTGATGGGAGTGTAAACTCCTATTTTTTGTCGTACAATAAGCACCTTCTTGGAACTAGTTCTGGAGTAAATATTGAAAAACAACACAATGTTTTCTATTTCTTATCACAGCACATGAATATTTATACAGAGGGAATTACAGGTATGTGTCAGTGGAAAAGATTTGGCAGATTTTCTTTGAAAATGAGTTTTGGTGAATAAACACCTTTTGAAGTAAGATTGTTTTGTCCTGAATTGCTCTGGATAGAATCATAAGCTTTGAGCTGTATTTTAGCCAGCTGATTATAATCTAGTACAATAATCTGCATTTCTTCAAGAAACGAGAGAGAGACAGTGTCAAGGACATTACAAATCCAATAGCAATTTAGGGAACTGAGCTAGAACGAGACAATGCTTATAACACTAATATTCCAGAAACATGTTGTTTAATTTTTGTTTCCCGATTGCATATATTAACCCATTTTATTAACCTGTCTATAGCCTTGATTCAATAAACCATTCCTATTCAGTAGAGCTCTAAAGCATATGTTTGCCTTTAAACACATGCTTAAATCCCATTGACTTTTTAATGTTTAAAGTTAAGCATGTGCTTAGATGTTTTTGCTTGCCTTTGCAAAATAAAATTTTAAAACAAAATATCCAGGGGAAAAAAAAAATAGAATGAAGGATGGAATTTTTAAAAGCTTAAAATAAGAAAACAACTCCTCAAAATGTTCTTTTTCCTCTGTACTCTCAAGAACACACAAACTAATTTTAACTAAATACCTGAAACAAACAGAAACAATTTTCATGCCTTATTTTGGAGTGCATTTGGACCTGAAATCATGGAGACTCTCTGCCAAGACACGAACAATAGCGGGAATATCTCACTGTTTGCTTAATGAGCAATGAATGGGAAGTGTGAAGGTGAAAAGACAGATTCTGGGTTTGAGAGTGACAAGGTGAGACTGCTTCTTTATCACACTTTTATTTTTTAAAATCCAAACATCATTTTCAAAGCAGTTAAAAAAAACTAAAAAGAAAAAACAAAACAAAACAAAACAAAAAATCTGTGGCTGGGAATTGCTTCGTAGCTCTCACAGCCAACTGATTTGAGTTTACTCCCATTGCTTGCTTCATGGGAAATGTCAACTTGCTACAGAAAGTTTTAATTGGTTTATGAGTGATATATTCAAGCTGCTTATTTCCTAAAACATCTGTTTTTGTTTTAGTTCCCCAATGTCAAATGGTTGGTGATATCCCAAGGTAGCATGCTGTTTCCAAGTCATATTTCCTGGGGTATCTATCAATAAAAAGGCCCTTAAATTGAGCATAATGAAATTAGTACAAGGTAGTCAAGAAGTCTCCAGAATCAAGATATCAAAATGTCCCTCTGCAAATTATTATTTTTTTTTTTTTTCATATTGCTTGTGATTGACTGCTTTTGGGGCTTGGAGGAAGAAAGCCATGAGAGTTATGGCTTATTTCATCTTCTCCCCCATGCCCCCACTCCTTCGATGGCCTTGAGCAAGTCTAATTTGTATTGTTATGGAAATTGGAATTAAGCCAGGGAAAACACAAGCCTCGTGCTGCACCTGATGGCAAAATCTAGTCATTTTTCTGCTTGGTGGACAGAGAGACTACAATTTGTTTGAAGATCTATCCACTACATGTGACAACAGAAGTCCTAACATAAACAGGCAATTGTGAGAGCTAAAAATGAGCAAAACATTTGTAAGAGGTTTTCATCTGCATGCACACACCAAAAAAAAATAAAAATATCCTCAATTTTCCACCACCCTGTGGCCTGGTCCAGAAAAATAAGGGATTTTTATGAAGCAGTTATTGCTCCAATACTGGAATACATGTAGGAGTCTTCTCTCTGGATTACAAAAGAGAGTAGATTTGTAATATTTATCTAGTAGGGGGCCCAAACCCCAATTTGCTCGATTTTCATCCATCTTTTATTGTGAATTTTGTTTTTAAGCTTTTGGGGAAAGAAATGTTTGAGAAGTTGTTTTTTTCCTTTATTAAAGCAAGCCAGTTTGAGGCAGAGGCAGTCCAACTGAAATCAGTCAAAACAAAGCCCACCTCAAGTCTAAATCAAATAAATATTACTTATCAAAACAAGCTCAAAAGCAGAGGACAGGGGGGGAAAAAGTTTGCAGATCAACTTTCTTACCAAACTCATTTGCACCCAAATGAAATGAAGTTATAAGGATAAAATTCTCAGCAGATTTGCACAGCACAGTAATAGCCTTTATGCTTGGAAATTTATGGGCCATGGACAGTTTATAAGAAACGATGTAGTTCATCAGAGAAGCAGACTGATGGAGCACATGGGAGCATTCTGTGCAGGAAGTTGGGTTTTGGAATAATACTTACTTTGATAGAGTTGTTTTGTTAGCTAAGTAAAACAGTAGGGAAGCCAATGGCCACTTAGGCTTCAAACATAAATATATATTTATAAGTCACCCAGCTGCTTAATTGAGATCTCTAGTGTTTTCCCTAAGTATATCTTACCCAAAAAAATAGTAATGCAGAAAATAACAACAGCAGCAAAGACATGCTGTATGCTGAAGTTCACTTAATTAGCCAGTAATAGTTAGGGGGGGAAATAGAGCATTATTTTAGGGGCAGATTCATGGAGCTTCCCAGAATCTCTTCAGCCTGAACAGTGGCTCAGGTTTGGCTCAAATTGCTCTCTAGCAATTTCTTGCTGAGGAAGCAGCAGAATTGATGCCCTTGTTGTACCTCTCTCTTCTCTCGGTGGCTTTTCCTCCACTGCCAGGGTACGGCGTAACTTGTGCGTGACTCGTGTAACCAAGTGCTCACAGCCCAGTTTGGGAAGATAAACGCTGGGGTTCCTGCCAGATGCTGGCTGTGTTGGCTGTGGAGGGGGAGGGAAGTACATGGGGCTTCAAAATGTTCTCCAAGGGAGGTTACACAGGGGATGGTTCATTAAATTTGAGCAAAGAACTGGAAAATAAGATTTCACACTCCTAGGCTTGAGCAGCCTTGGTGAATTTGGGATTCCCCAGAAAACCTTGAGGAAATTTGGCAAGTTCTAGGGAGCTTCAGGAAATGCCGGAGGCATTTGCAAAGGTGTTTTATTTTTAGAGCAGACCTCCAAGGTGAGGTAGAGAATAGGGCCTCTCACTCCATGCACCCTAGCCAGCTCTCAAAAGCCCTTCCTGGCTGTGGGATCCAAGGAAGGTGGATGGAGGGATCTTGGGTTTGGCCTCAGCAGTCCCACTGTCACAGCTCTTCTCAGAGAGAACTTGAACATTTACTTGGGAGCATCAGCCTTAATCCATATCTCTTAGTTTACAGGTGAATATCCTAACTTGGATGATATTGAAAAGAGAGAGATGTGGCTCTCAGCCTATTCTAATGCAATTGTTTGTCTCCATACAGGCAGTTTAATATCATTTACTGGGACCCAAAACCAGTTCTTTGATCTGTCCTAGATCTGAGCTTGAGGCTTGACCAGAGCCAGTCTTGAGGACTGAGTTTTCCCTCCCTCCCCAAACAGGAGTACTCACATCCTCTGAAAAAGTCTAGGAAGTTTTAGGGAAAGGTGTCTTTGTTCCACTGGGGCTTTAAGGAGAGGCTGAGATTTAAATATTACCTTCTACGTGTATGTAGTTTTGGGCACCACAACATAAAAAAAGATATAAAGCTACTGGAGAGCATTCAAACAAGGGCTACAAAGATGGTGAAGAGTCTGGAGGGGAAGTCACACAAGGAGCAGCTGAGGTAACTTGGTTTGTTCAGACTGGGAAAGAGAGGACTGAGGTGAGACCTAACATCCATCTTCCTCACAAGGGGAAGAGGAGGGGAAGACACTGACCTCTTTTCAGTGACAGAACCTGAGGGAATGGCATGAATGGGGTTTAGGCTGGATATTTGGAAAGATTCTTTACCCAGGGGGTGCTGGGCACTGGAATAGGCTCCCCAGGGAAGTGGTCACAGCACCAAACCTGACAGAGTCCAAGGAACATTTGGGCAACATTCTCAGGTTTATGGTGGGAATCTTGGGACCGTTCTATGCAGGACCAGGAATTGGACCTGGATGATTCTTATGGGCCCCTTCCAATTCAGAATATTCTATGGTGCTGTAAATACTTCCTTCAGTAATTTCTTCATTTGGGATCCCAGAAACATTAGAAGGCCTGAAATATCAGAGACATGTCCAATCTGGCCAGTTTTGGGGGGATCTGCTCCTGTAGCTGGTGGTCATGGCTCCATCCTGCACATTCACTGCAATGCCTCATGACTGGAAAAAATACTTTCTTTAATTTCTTCTTTCTCCTCCCAGCTCCCAAGCATATTTGTGTTCAAACCAGGGTTTGCTCCTTATCATGCTCACAGCCCATTTCCTCCCCCTGTTTTATAGGCAGTGAAGTCGAAATGGTGAATTAGTGACATCTTCATTATTATCGCAGTAGAGCACAGTGCCATCCTAATGCTGCTCCCTGTAGTAGTGAGCAGAAGGAGAAGCTGGGATGGGAGACATAACAATTGTATCCCAGCATAAATATCTGAAACGACAGGCAAAAACTGCGGTGCCACACCCAGGCTCTTCCTGTAGCTTTGTTTCACCAGCTGAAAACATCTTGGAGGACGTTTGCTCGCTTCTAGACAGCCCTCTTTCCTCAAGGTGCAGCTGGGTTTATGCATAGCTGCCGAGGCTGGAAATAGAAATTGGTGCTTCAGAGAGCTCAGCTTGCTGAGGGGGTGGACTCAGGGGGAGTGGCTGCAGATTTATAAAGAGCTCTTCCACCACTGGTCACACCTTCCTTAGGAGAAATGCCATGGGTAAAACTGCCCCAGAGCTTAGCAGAAAGTAGGAGCCAGATGCTGCAGGGATTTGCTGCTCTTCCTTTCTCATGTGAAGCAGGGGAAATCTTTCAGTATTGGGTTGTTTATTTTGTCTGATGGCATTTGAACCACAGAGGACAGGGTGAGTGAGAGCTTAAATAATGTGGTGGTTCAGGCAGCTCAAAGGTGTTGAAGAGAGCTGTGTGAAATCAGTTTACAGCATTTTAAAATGTGGTTTTGGCAAAGCAAAACTGTCAGGTTCATTTCCCACCCCACAAAAGCTGTGTTTGAGCTCTGGATTTGTCCAAAACCTGAACCTCTCTGTGGACATCAGACAAACCTTATTTCTGGAGTGAAACCGAGGGGTTCTTCTGTTGTCCTCTCACTTCACCCCCGTTCTGAACTTCCACAGGCACACTGGGGTAGCTCCTGGAATTTGTGCTGAAGTCTGCCTCTGCAATGTTTGCTCCAAAAGGATGTCCTTGCCATGCTTCACCCTCCTGGCAGCCTGGGCCTGCCACTGAGGAACTGCAGTAGAGCTCTTTTGCTTCTTGATGCACCACCAAGTGCAAAAAAATACCCCAAAAAAGCTGTGTCTGAACTCAGGGAAGCTTTCCCTTTGTAAAATGTGAGTCTCAATTTGCTCTGGGAGAGATGACACACATCCTATAAGCTGTCCATCTGAGGGAATGACAAATGAATAAAGCACTCTGATCCCAAATGGCTTGGTAAGCTGGAGGGGTACTGGCAGCTGGGAATAAGGCAGAACTGCTGCAGCACCTCCCAGGCACCAGCACCATGCTGGGGACAAGCTACGAGTCCCTGCATCCACAGCACACACATGCATGCAGAGCTGACCCTCTGGCATGATGCACACAGACATCCACCCCTGTGTTTCTGTCCCTTGGCACCACATCACTGAGCAAACTGCACCCTGACGAATTTTATAAATTTACCCTTTGTTTGCTCACTCACCATTTGAACCTACAGTTCTGACAAGATGGAAGTTTACTTTCTAATTCAGAGTTAGAAGAATTCGCTTTATTCACTTTTCACTCACTTAGAATTTAATATTTAATTTTTTTTTAATTAGAGGTCTGATTTTAATTAAAATTTTAATATTGTGAGCCTTGAAAAAAGGTTTAGTTTGCACTCAGAAGGAACACAGGCATATAAAGCCAACAAATACAGATAGAGAGAAAACAATTGGTCACTTATAAGCAGGGAGACCTCTGTGTGATATCATCTCCCCTTTTGCTTTACAGCCCCAGGATCTTGTTTCAGGAGCTCTGTTCATTGCTAGGTGGGACATGCAAAGGTGCTAGTGCAGCTGGCAGTCTCCCTCTGCAACCCAGCTTTGGCAGGCAGCCCTCATGATGAATTTCCCAAATATTTTTCCTGTTCCTCAGGAATCAGAGACATGACAGAGGGTCTGGCAGCAGGACAGCTGGCACAGCTCAAAGGTGCCAGAGCTGTTGTGGTGACCATCTGACCCAAGGACGTGTCGCCTGGCTCTCTCAGCTGCTCTCCCAGCCTCCTGCTCTCCCTTCTCCTCATGTGACATGTCCTCTTCAGCGTATTCATCCTGCCTTTGGTGTGTCATGGCAACTGTGTCAGATGTTTTATTAGTACTTTTTGTTTCTTTTACCCTGCAACTGAACCCAGTCTCCTGGGAAATATGGGCTGAGCCCAAAAAACATTCATGTGCCTGCCAAAATGTCATTTTTTGAACCTGTGGAGGAAGAGAAAACAAGGCAAAAAGAAGGGTCATCGTGTTCTAAGGTACAGCCATAGTTTGTGGCCTCCATGCTTAAAATTTGGATATTTCTCAAGTAGATAGGAGCTGCTACAGAAGCAGCATTGAAGAAGTCATGGCACACGATGCTGGAGGAGACCTTGTAAGGTCACCAGGCTCTGTTCTTTACCTACACAGAAATAGACAAACCTGGAATAGACCAAAACACCCAAAAGGACCAAAAGCTGCTTTGCATGGTGCTCTTTGGACTCTGTGCATTCAGTCAGACACAACCAAAAAAAGCAAAAAAAGCAGAATGTTTTGTGTATTAAAACTGTATAATGATCTCTTGTTTATTATCACCAGGCCCAGCAAAGGAAAAATATCCAACTCTCCTTATCATGGTCTTTCTCAATTTCATACTTGACACAGGTCCCATGATGTCACCCAAGGTCCACCACTGCCTCAGCATTCAAGACCATGTTTGCTTTCTGGGTGGCTTTAAGCTGTCCTGGTTGATTTTCTTGTAGAACCTGCTGGTTTCCTGCACGAGTTACTTGACATATTCCTTTGCTTTCCCATCCCTGAGCTCCATTCACGGGATTTTCAGGAGGTGTGGGGTACATTTTAGGCTGCTTTTTAAAAAAAATCTTTGGGATGTGGCAGTTTTTGGGGAAGTCCAGAATTTGCTCTCACCTCAGATCCTACAATGGCCTCAGAGTGTATCCCACATCAGGTGGGCAATGTGGCAGACAACAGCACAGAAGTATCAGGTAAGTCAATAAATTCATGGCAGGCAGCATAACTTCCCAATTAAATTGCTAGTGGGCACTCCTGGCCCATCAGGTGAGAGAAACTGCAGCCCTCAGGTTGATAGCAGGCAAACTGAGCTCCTCTGCCAGGAGAGATTGTTAAATACCAGGCTGGCACTGACTCATGTTTTTGGGGAAGTGGGAGAACTGCAGGAATGAAAGCTCCTGGAGGTGGCTGACTGCTCCAGCAGCAGTGTCATGTGCTGGAGATGAATGAGGGGGGAGGAAAAGCCACATTTTTTCAGCCAATCTAATTGCACTGAGTGGTGGCTGGAGGGGTCCTGCAGTGCATTTTGGAAGAGTTTACATAGTTCTGGATCCTCTACCACTTAGAATGGAAAAAAGAAAGCCAATCTGTTTGATCAGGCCTCTCCCACTCGATATGTGTATTGGATTTTACATTAAAGCTTTTAACAGCTACGTACACATCTGAGCTGGAGCTATTGTTAGCCCATGTGATGGATTAAGATCAAGAATGTTAATGTTATCCAAAGGAACGCTTTTTAATGTATATTGCGATTGTATAAACAGGGTCACCAGAGCTAAATGGGATGTCAATGACCTATGAAGATCATAAAGTAAACAAAAGATCTTAAAATAAGCATGTAACCTGAACATGTCGGGGATTGTTGTATATCAAAGGCATTTGCTTATATAAAGTAAGGGAAAATTACTTACGAGTAATGTTATTTGCCACAAGTCTACCTCTTGCCTGCTCTACAAAGGAAACCTATCCGAAGGGACTGGGGTATGTCTCCATCTACCAGGAGGCACGGAGCAGAGCCTACATGCATAATAAACATGCTTAAATCCCAGGGTGTAGCGATAAGCTGCCACTGCTGGGGAGCAGAACACTCCTCCAGGAGAGTTTCAGAGCCCCTGTGGCACAGGCAGACCATGGCAGTCCATGAGACCAGCCAGCTGAGTGGGAATTAGCAGACACCAGATGGCTGAAAACAATGGGAAGAGAGTAGGAGCTTATTTTTTTCCCTCCTATGAGTCCACTAACATTCCCCTTCTTGCTCCATGTCGTTGCGATTGAGAAGTAGGGTGGTTTTTTTTTGGTTTGTTTTTGTTACTGGGTAAGCAAATTATTTTTCTAAATTGTTGCTGGGAGTGGGGTGAAGAATCCCTTCTTCAAGATGCCCTAAACTAAGTAAATTCTTGTGAAACAACAGGGTTTAAATCAGAGGATTTGCCTGGAGAAGGAGGGTTCTGTGGTCTTACTATTGCATCCTTAGGGCAAAATGCAGATCCTTTCATTTTGGTCATGGATTAGAATCCTGTACAGGCCATTCACTTAAGTCTTGACTTGATGATGACCTTGTGGGTCTCTTCCAACACAGAATATTCTGTGATTCTGTGATTTGTCCTCACTGAATTTTGTTGTATCACCTTCAAGCTGCTCCTGCAGTTTTGTGTTCTAATCCTGTCCATAAAGCCCCTCTCAGCCTTGTGTCTTTGCAAATTCCATGTATTCTGTGCTATTAGTTTGAGAACTGAATTCCAGGGCTGGGACTGCTCCTGGAGAATGCAGCTGCTATTGCAATCAGAAGCTGTAGACAGCACCTTTCTGGAAATGGCTTTAAGAAATAGTCTTACACTTAACCCAAAATAGTTCTATCATGACCATGTTTTCTTGACTTGCTTATGAGAATGTGATAAAAGTTTACTGAAGTTATATTGATTTTTCTGTACAGGCTGTTATGATATCATATAGATAGAGTATCCTCTATTAGTCTGATGATATTTGTTTTTGCAAGAAGCCTATGTGGGCCAATTCACATTTCCTTGTTAACTTCTAGGTTGTTTTCAGATGGGGTAGCTGCTCCAGATTTTTTTTTTCCCTAGCAGGTTAAATTGCTGGTCTAGACCACACCATCTCTTTAAAAACTGAAACAAAATAAAATAATAAAAAATGAAGGCCTGAGAAACAAACCCCCAAAAGACCTTCCCTTGCCTTCCATAAGGCCTCAGATTAACATCTGAGAGGTGGACACAGCTAGTTCCTTAGTGACCAGGGGTGATTTTCATGAAGACCACATGAGCTGGAAGCTTATTCAAGCTTATTAACCTTTTCAAGCTTTTTGTGATCTTGCTCTACTGTGACTTCAGGCTGGCAGTTTACCTATTTGCTTCTGGAATTATTTGTATGGGGCCCTGAGTTACGATTGATCCCAACACAAAGTGATACAAAGCAGACTGGAAAAGACAGGGAAATAATCAGTGATTTTTCCTTCCTATATTAATATTTTTCTGTCTCTGCAGAAACCTTGCTGGATAGGAGGGCTGCAAGTAAGGCTTTATTTAATCCTTTAATTTCTGTTGTTCTCTGCCAGAGACTGTGATATCTAAATGTCATACTGGACAACAGTGTGGATGAAGTGGGTCTTGGTACCTGGTATAGGGAAGGTACAAGTCCTTCTCCCAGAATGGTTGGGCACTGGGACCAAGGGAGATGACTGCTCCCAGTTGCTGTCAATAAATTATCCCTTTGCCTGCAGCCCTGACCCTTTACCATAGGTAGCCTGCCTTGCAGTCCTGACAGGGACCAAGCTTGGAAATGACACCCTGAGACAGCACAAGGCTTCTCCTTAGGAGTAAGAGACTGTGGAGTCACTGCTCCCTGTGCCTTGCTTCTTCTCTTCACATCTAGTAGACCTTTTCTCTGCCCTTCCTCTTTCCTTCCATCAGGGGTAGGAATCTGGGCTCTTGGTGCCCTAAAATGCTCAGGAAGGCCATATCCAAGTGTTTTCCTGCCACCTCTGGGGTTTTACTGCCATCTTATCTTCACTGAACAGACCTCCATGCGGCCCATGCCTCATGTCCCACAGCTCTGCCCAATGGGTAGGAAGGTGTGTCCATGGCAAAGGAGGCCTGAGAACCAGGCTCCCTGCCTTGATGTGAGTATAAATCTCCTTCCTGCTCTTGGGGAGAGAGTTATTGATGTTTAAAGTGGTTGTTTTGGTTGCCAGCTGCCCAGCAGCATCTCTCATTGCTCCCATTTTACCTCTGTGGGTTTCTTCGTTTTGGTGTTATTTGGTTTTTTAGTTTGGTTCAGAGAGACTTCATTTCTATTGAGCTTTGGGAATTTTCTGTTAATTTCATATGAACTGGAATATCAACTTTTTTTAAAAATTACACAGAGAAACATGGGCCTATTTCCTTGTCTACTGGAAAAAGAGAAAAGTTCTCAACATTGACAGTCCTTTGCTTTTGTGTTTCCTATTAGATATGGGCATACAGTTTTGATTTCTTCCTTAGGTATATGTACTAATGCACCACAAAGGAGTAAAAACTGCTCATATGCAAAATGATCCTTGCTACTTGAGCAAGCTCTTCTTAGCATGCAGAAATTCAGCTGTTCTCCATCTCAGATATTACAATAGTAATCAGCAATTTAAAACTCTTTCAATAATTGTTAACCCAAAAGGTTTTGTTTGTTTGTTTACTGGCACTGACTGATGGTTATTATCAGCTTTGAATGACATTCAGCATTCATTTTGCAGCTCTGCCTGTTTTCAAATATTTGGGGATGTCCTTGTTAGGATGTTTTCAATGCAATTCTATTCACAGTAATTCCAAAGCACGCGCGCTGTATGTGATCAATTAATCACCGCTTGTAATCAAAATTTTTTCTAAACATGTGGAAACACAGACAGTAAATATGCCTTAAAATGTCTTTGTTTTGTCAGGAAACGACCTCCCAATGTGCTTTAAAATATGTAAATAGGTTTGTGCTCTATGATGAAGGATTGCTGTGTGGTTTGTCTAAAGAGACTTGTATGAAAGAGCTGTAGTGAATAACATTTTGCATGACTTAATATTAGGGCTGGTGGCTGTGTGCTGTAACTTTGATTCACTTAGCTTCAGGGAGTCTGACAATGAATCTGATGGCTACTGTCTTGAGTTCTTAGGACTGGGAACAGCAGGTGTTCAAAAGGAATTACAGTTTTATTAAAGGAGACCAAAGGAACTTCTTGGCTGAATAAATTGTTTCACTCGATGGTAGAAATTTAACACATTTTTAAAACTGGTGCAAATGACTTTAGAACAGTGCTGGTAAAGTTAAGCATCAAGCATCTTCAGGTGTTTCTGTCCCTTCAAGATTACTGCTGTTTTTGAATGATGTCTACATAGCCATTTTTCTTGAGAAAAAACACTGACCTGGAGTAAACCAGATTTTAAAACTGAATTTTGTGAATTTTGGGGTTAAGGTGAAGAACTGTTTGGGAGAGATTAGATTATTCCCTATCTATTCCCTATCTTTCCATCATAGGGTTTTTCCTGTTTGTTTGTCTGCTTTATCTTCCAAAACATCTGATGTTGGCCTCTGCAAAGACAACAGGATCTGCAGGTTAGATCCTGTGTGGTCTTGTCTGTTGAGAAGAAAGGGCATTTGGATAAGTTAAGTAGCTGGGAGTCACAGAAAGGGCTGGTCCTGAAGGGAGTTTTCAGCTGAAGATGGATGAGCTCTCCTGCTTCATGGACCCGTTCCCCCTGTTACCTGATTTCTTTGACATGCTGGCAGTTGCCTTAGCTGGGCTCTTGCTGCGAGACAGTCAGCACTGCACTCACAGCACTGCAGGAAAAATAAACCCCTTCAGACCAAGCAAAACACTTGGAAAAACATGCAGATGTCTTTTTTTTTTTTTTCCTTTTTTTTTTTTTTTTTTTTTTTTTTGGTGAGTTCTGAGTTGTGCTTCCTCTTAAAGCTTTGCATACAAAGACCTTTTTGTGAAGGTTGTCAGCTTTTGCAGTAGATTTGGCAATTTTCTTCTGACGCCACTATCATAGAGGAGGAGAGAAGAAAGGGCTGATGACAGGAGCCCATTAATAAAAATTATATACTGTTTTAATCTTGGTCACTGTCTTGAAACCATGGCAATAGCAAAATTCCTTGGCCTCTTTTATTTTCTTCTTCACCTGATTACAACTAGAGAGGTCAGGATCTTCCCTGTGCTGCACCACCATCCAAAGCATTGAAATGGGAGTCTCAAGAGGTCTGGTTAGACTTTCTGGGTTGTCCAGGCAGATTGATACCATCTGGAAGCCTGGCTGGGCAGAGGATTTGAAATCTGGACCCTGATATTGGATTTTTAGTCTTCCATTTTTCTAAAGTAGTTTTTCAGTGGGAGTAAATGACTCTAATTGTATTGAAGGAGCTTGACTAATTCACACCAGCTGAGGGACTGGCCCCTGAGGTCTGGGCTGGCCTGTTCTTTCTGTGTAATTTAAAAAAAACCACCAACTTTTTTGGAAAATGGTTTAGAAATGGAAGTCCTCAGCTGCGTTGCGTTCAGTTTGAGATGGAGCAGCACCTTCTGGGAAGAACGTGTATTTCCATGGTGGCTCTGGCCAAGAAGGTGTTTCCACTTAGGGAAATGGGCATCATTTGCCCTATTCCACCACCATCCAGGAAAGGGATGATGAGGTGCTGGGGTGAGGCTCCAACAGCACCTCTGATGGTCCTTGCTTAGATGGGCCAAGTGTGTACATACAGACAGAATGAGAAACAAAACACATTTGGGTGGATTTAAGACTCCAGGCTGTGAATTAGGCTGGAAGGGTGTTCTTCACTGATTTGTACAGAATCTGCTTGGTGGGCATAGAACCCCCAAGTTGGGGGTGCTGAGGTTGGGATGTGCCCTGCCTCTCTGATGTCCCAGCATGGTGCTGGTGCAGCTCATGTATTTTATTCCCTCTTGGAAACATCTTGGAAATGGGCTTCTCTGTTCCAGGGTGCAGTGAAGTCCTGGGATTCCAAGCCTTAAGATTTCTGTGACCCAGCTGAACAAAGGTTAGAAATCTTTGCATAATTTTTATGCAAAAATGTGTATGCAAAATTTGTATGCAAAAAATTTTGATGTGCACCTGAATACCCAGCATATTGGAGTTTAACATAACCAGAAGAAAGAACAGTGTGGTTCAGGTGTTAATACTGAACTGCATCTTTACTTTGGTTCTTTTTTCTTTATTCTGCTTTAGCTGTAGAATCCTTTAAAGGAGGAGGAAAAAAGAAAACATGCTGCTTGTCACTTTCTCAGATGATACTAAATGACCCTTCTGTGAAAGAAGGAGCCAATTTTAGGTAGCAGCACTGAAGCTTTATTGTTAAAGTCAAATCCTGTTTGTTGTTTAGGCCAAAGGAATAAAAATATAAATATACACAAATAGGGCAGCAAGAGAAGATGGAAAATAAAAATTGTGAAAGACAAGAAAACTCAGTTTCTGATGCTTATATGTCACTTGCTGCAAAATCAGTGGGTGATATTTTTGCTTGATGTGGTCTTTGAAGGAATGAGACCCAAAGCTCAGCATATGTATGTCCTGTTCCATCATACCATCTCTGCCTGGGCTGCTGTCTTAGCTTGCCTCCCTTCAAGGACTTGCAAGAGAGGATTTTTCCATGGCTGAACAAGCTTGACCTTTATTAGGCAGGAGGTTAAGAGGAGAGAGAACGGAAGATAGAAGAGACAGACCTAGAGTGACTATTAATAGGAATTGAGGTTTACATCTCAGTTGCTGCTGAGGGATTCAATAGAATCTGATAATCCCTACATCCCTATCTGGAGCAGAGCTGCACTGACAGGCATGCTTCTTGTTTTCTTCCCCTCAGGTGGCTGGGTTGGCACATCTTTTAATATCTGCAGGCAATGATATATGGCTGAGTACCAGCAGCAGAGATGGCAGGATGCTCTGCGAAATTGCTTGCCATCCACTGAAGCTTTTGAGTTGTAAAGCACCACTTGGTAATGCAATCTCCCAAAAGCTTGGAAGCGTTGCTCTAGCAGAGCTGCTCATAAAGCAAATATCGGTTCATCCTAGCTGTGGGCTAGTTTGTGATTGTCTTTGAGCCAGCTTGGCCGTGGAGGCTGAGCAATTCTTTGGTGGTGATGATGCTTCTCATCACTGCCATTTGTATTTGCATCTGGTCCTTGCTCATATACAGGCAACCCCTTCCCTGTGACCGCCACCTTGATGTGGCTAAAGTGGTCCTCTGACCTCACTGCACATTTCTCAACAACCATGTCGTTTCCTCCGTGAAGCCCATCAAGTTGTCATTACTTACTTCAGTTTATTTTTGCAAATCATTTTTATATAGGATGTGTATGTGCTGAGGTGTCTGTCTGCTGCCTTTCACCTGCTTAGGACATGGAAAGACCTTATTTTGAACTTCAGAACAGTCCTTCCTCTACATAAATATTTTACAAAGCTTGCGAGGGTCTTTTGGGGTTAGGAATGATTTGTTCCGTCAATTCAAAATGTTACCTAATACCAATAAATGTTAATAAAGAGCTTGTAGCTGGCATCATATACCAAAGCACTGTGCATTCATTAAAAATCACCTATGCAAGTGCAAGGCCAGCCAAAATAATCTCCTAATCAGTTATAAAAAGTCCACAGTACTTGTCAGGAGTTCAGTGTGGGGCAATAGCATTGAGAGTTGTGGTTTCTGGCTGAGGCACTAAATCTGTTGCACATGGAGACAAGCCAGAGTAAGAAAGTCCTCACTGGGACACAATCTTTCCTATGTCTGGGGTAAAGGAGTGAGGATTTGAATTTGAAAGAACAGTAAGTCCACAGATAGCTGGCATTCTGGGTTTATCACTGTTATAAAGGGAAAAATGTATGTCAGAGGTCTACCGCTTTTTGGGGAGAGTTTTGTGAGTGTTTTCCAAAATACCTGTCTCCTTCAGTATGCCAGAAGCCTCCCTGTATGCCACTTCTTATGTGAGTTCAATGGCATGTGTGATTTGGCATTCATAAGGCTGCAGAAGGGATGTTTGGGGTGTTACATGTTTTTCCAAAGGCAGTCTTCCCACGTTGGCCAAGGTCTTCCCAAGTGAGGTAAATCCTGACCTTGCCTGTTGAAGTTGCTTCATGGCTCTTGGCTGGTAGTGCAAAGCTTTTGCAGTGAGGAACAAGCCACTCTATCTTCCACGCTCCACCTAAGTTAGTATTAAAACTTAATTTGTTATGCCTGGTGATTTAGAGCTTTAAAGACCCCTTTGGCCAACCATCACTCATGAGTAAATATGTCAGCTTTCCGTGCGCTTAAATGGAAAAGGAGTTGAGGTGTCTCCAAAGAATATGCTTTTGACTGGAGCTGGAAAGCTTACATGGTCACTTTTCAGTTTTTAATATGAGATTAGATCAGGAAATACCAGAATGTGGCTCCTGAGGTGCATTCTGTAATCAAGGGGGAACATACACTTTTTTCTAAATGCCCAATTGCTGTGACAATTTACTAACTGAGTAATCTCTCTCCATCTCAGGGTGATAGATATTTATGTCCAGTGTGACTAAGTTCATCCCTGTCCTGATGGAGCTCAGGAGTCCATGTGACATGGTGGGACTGCAAATGCCTCATTGCAGAGAGTGTGCCAGGCAGCAGGGGATAGTGCCTGGTGCCTTAGTGCCTCCAGGGCCAGTGCTCCTCAGGGTCAGCAGCAGCCTTGACCTCTGGAACCAGGTGTTCCATGCTGTGGTTTAGACCCAGAAGGTCATCTCTGTCTTGCAGCTCCTTTCTACCACTATTTTATCTTTTTTCTTCCCCCTGTCAGTGTCCTCTTGGGAGCTATGGGCTGGTAGGGTTTGTTCAGCTGTCTTCACCCTTCAGCCTAGGTCCCTCTTTGCAAAGGCACCGTGAGATGGGTGTTGGGAGCTCTGTTCTGGTGATGTGTCAGGCTGAACACACCATGTGTCAAGAATGGTTGCACCCATGTGGTACCAGCTTTCACACTGGCTATGGCCAACAACACAGCTCTGCTATGTCTTGGAGATGCAGGAGTTTGACTCACATTCCCAAGTGTGTGGTCCTGAAACTATGTATTTGAGCAAACGATTTTGGTTTGGCATTTTGAAGTTGCATGCATGCCTACCCACCAGCTGAGGCAGTCTGAATGTTCGAGTTGTAGCTACTTTGGCTTTGCCAGTCTATAAATATTCATTGCGCTTCTTTCCTTGCACCAATAAGCAAAAAAGAAAAAGAAAAAAAAAAGAAAAAAGTATTTTAAAAATTATTGCCTTTCCGGAGGGCAGTGCAATACTTAGGCATAGGCATTCCCACACACCAAGATGGGTTGAAGAAGGCTTAGCCCTTGGTTTATGAGACAAAGGTCAAACGTGACATGTTCCAAGGTACTGGATTGTCAGGAATGCTTTGCCAAACCATGTTACCAAAATTCTAGTCCTTTGTGCATCAGCACTGTATTTATTTAGGTTGTTGTTTAAAAGTGCCAGAATGAAACCTGCTGCCTCTGCTGTTTCTCATGTTGAGTATAATAAAATATGTGGTTGGTATGACTGGATGCTGTCTTTTGTGCAGCTGCTCATGTTTTGTTTTCTTTTTGTTGAGTTTTTATACAGTTTTCACAGCACAAGAGGCTTGTGATATTTTGTGTAGGTGTCCATGAGTGCCTTGTGGAAAAGACACCTTGATCCTGGCTCTGTTTTTGATGGTGCATGGGTGGGATCACTGCTCCAAAGTCAACAGTTAAACCACAGGCGCTGTGAATCCTTAAGATCCCCATGCTAGAGCGCATGTACAAGAAGTTGGGAGCAGTTGTGTTGAGAAAACTCTTCTTTAAATGCGGACAGAAATGCTCCCTACTTATTCAGCAGCTTCTGTGGTGTACTGTGGAAGCTGTAGTCCCTAATGGGACTGAGCAAATGGAGCTGAATTTGGAATATGCACCAGTGTTGGTTGGACTTCCCCAACTTGCCAAGCAGAGAATATCTACCACCTTCTTAACACTGATTCCACATTTCTTGCCTTACTCCTACTCTGGGCTTGGCAGACTGGAGCCAAACCATCACCACTTGTCTTTAGGAAAGTTGCCCAAGTTTTCTGCAGGAAAAGTAAGAACGACCCAAGTGGTGCTGTTACCAGACCAACACGTGAAAAAAATCCATCAGTGTGAAAGGAGTGCATAAAGGAGTGGAATGGAGTGGAAGGGATTTTTCCTGTAGCTTGTCACAGGCTTGGTTATGACGTGCTCCTGGTAAGGTTCTTGCTCCCACTTCACTATCGATGTACATGGTTTTTTTTGGCTAATCCTGCAATGTCAGCTCATGAATTGTTGTTCACTGAGGTATGGTTTCCCATGCTCTGGTAACCAGGTATCTGGGTACTACAGGACTTCTCAATTAAATTGAAATTATTTTGCAAGACCATCCAGAATAAATACTCTGGACAACAGAACATGGTTGGTAATATGGAACATGTGATTTATTTTTTTTTAAGGAACCGATACGGGAAAACGTTTCCACACTGACAAAAACAGAACAAATGTAGGTCAGTGTCTGAAGGAGATGAAAGAAGCCAAGTGTAATGAGAGCCTATTGTTTCATGCTGACATATGCAGGAAGCTTGTGGAGAAAGAACATCAAACTAAAATGTGAGGAAAAAAGAATAGAAGGCATGAAAATCATCATACTCAAGAAAACAAAGAGATCAGAAAGTTAAGGGGCATGCTAAGAAATCTGCACTGGGAGGCTAAATAAATGAGTTTCATATTTCCCCTTCTTCCTTCCCTTCAGTTCCGGGTTCCTCTCTCCCATTCGTCTACTAGGTAGCAGCTCTTCTTCCTTCCAGGAATACTTTGATTTTTTTCCTTCCTCTCCTGCAGATGCCAGGGCCTAGAGAGATCCAGATGGCAAGCAGACCAGCAAAAAAAGGGCCTCTTTACTATTTCACTTCTCATCTTCCTCTCAAGTTAAAAACACATGAAAGATCTATTGAAAAGAACAGACAAGTCTTATTTACTTTTTAATAAGTAAATTTAGTTTATGTATTTAACAGAAGTTAGTACACTGTTCAAACAGCTGGAATAAATATGAAGAAGCAATTTAGACTCTAATTTTTTACTTTGTTCACCAGTCTTACACTGATTTTCTCAGACGTCAGAGGCGTTGTTCTGACTTGGGCAATGGGCATAAAGAATTGGTCCTTCATGCTAATTATTTCTGCCACCCATTGTCATCTGGAAACATCTTTCACAGCTCTGGCCTGTCTGTGCTTTCCCTAAAATTTCAGTGGATCTAGGAGTCTTAAATCTGTTCTCAGCTCAGAAAAAGTGTTTCCTTATCCAAGAGGGCTGCACTGGACTGAAACTGCTGCAAGAGCACATAGTTATGTCCTGTGTTTTCACAGATGAGGCACTGGTGTTTTTTTATTTTTTTTTTTATTTTTAACCAGCTATTTCTTTTTCATATAGCTTTCCCCACCTCAATAGAAAATTATATTTGTGGGAAACTGTCTGTCTGAATCCGATGATACCCCATAGACTTGAGTCTTGTCATCCAGGAGCTTACCCAAGGGGGACTGCCCTGGGCGCTGTTCAAGTGTTCCCAGGATTATCCCTTCCCATACCCTGGCTTAAACAGGATGATACCAAATTTCCACTCTGTCAATATAATGAAGGACTCCTATGGCAATCTGATGGATGTTCTGGGTCTGTTCTCTGTGAGCAGAGAATTCACAGCACCATGAGATATGTTGTCTGATGAAAGATGTTACAGGTCCATTGCTATTCCTTAAAAGTTCAGTATTTTCTGACAGTAAAATTGTGAGTCCTAGCAAAGAACAAAAAAATCTCCTATCTGTCCTCCTTACAATATATAGACATGAAACCCATATTTTTAGGTTGTTTTAGGGCATGGGGTGATGATGTCTGTTTCACTTAGTGATACATTTGAATTGGTGATTTATGCAGACCAAAGTTGACTTTAATTTAGCTCATGTTACGGGTAGAGTAATGCAGTCCTTAATGAAGTGTACTTCATATGACATTTTGAACATGGGATCTGACAATCAGTGGTTGAAAACCAGCCTAGGTTACATTTTCTTTTGTCATTGAATGTGGGCTGGCAGTTCATAAACTTAAACTGGGGCATGCAAACCGATCACTCTCTCTTAAGTGGTGCTGAAGACAAGAGACCTGTGTTAAAACAAACTTTCCTCATTCTTTTAAAGGAGAAGGAGGGAAATAATCTCCATATGGGCTGTGTTTTGCACCTGGGAAAATTGACATTCATGTGTGTATATATACACACACACTTATTTAGTTCTCTGCTATGTGTGTACGTAGAAAAAATGCTGCTAGCAAAAAGATTCATGCCCTGACCTATGCAAAACTTTGGATTGTGTAGAGTGAGAGAATTTGATCTACATGCTCCTGAGCAGACAGATCCAGCTCTGAAGTAGTATAAATTACACTTACATCAGCTCTTACAGGGGTTCAGGGCAAGGCTGTTGGGTAAGAGATAGGCAGCACAGCCTGCCTGGCTTTGGGAGCAGTTTGGGGGGGTGTGAGGGGGCCTGAGGGGGCCTTCCTATGCTTGCATTTGAAAGGAATCAACAGAACGGCCCTGAACTGTAAATATGCAAATCTTTTTTATATTTATGTTAAGAGATTTGTCCTTATTTGCTTGTGGAGAAGGAAGCAAAAGTTTTGAATGCTTCCAAGAGGCTACACTTGAAAATGAGAAAACCTGTGCTGCAGCAGGCTAAGTTCACAGCTTTGTTTTTTCCTTAGTGCAAAAAGTTGACTTAAAGTAGCATTTAAGCAAGTGTATTTGCTTTGTGTGCAAACCTTGTTCAGACATCTATATCATCCACTTCTTCCCTTCCTTGTTTTACAAAGCTGTAAAAAGACGCTTTTAGTATTTGAGTGTGAGAGTAGGGGAAAGAATGGAGGTAAGCTTCTGGGCAGCTTGAAAATGATATATTTTTCCTTTTTAAAAAAATAAGGTGGGGGGGGTGGGACAGATGTTATGTCCCAGAATGTTTTCTGGGAAAAGGAGGACAAATGAAAGGACAGGAATAAAAAGTTGTAACAAGGGAGAGCTTGTCAGTCTGTGCTACAAGGGAGGAGTGTGGGAAAGATGCTAGTTTGGGTTAAAATAGCACTGCAACTGGACAAGCCTGGGTTTTAACTCTGCCTAACATGAAATTATCCCAAACATCCCCACCAGCTTGGACTGGAGGTGCCAGTACCCTGACCAGCAAACTGCAGGTCCAAGGTTGCCCAGTGCTCTGGGACAGCAAAGTCAGGTGTAGGGGCAGGGTTGCTGGGTATAAAAAATAAAGATGTTTTCATTTAAAATAGGCAATACACTGGTCATTTTAGGTGCTTAGCCCAAGGAGATCTTGATTTTATACTATTTTTTTTCTGGAGGGGAGGTATTCCAAGCAGCCTCAGCACTCCTCGTCTAGGAAGGGAATAGGGTTGACACTAGGGAAAACAGGCAAAAATTATCACCTTGAAAATGTTCAAGGATAAAGGAATTCTCTGACAAATGAAACCCCCAAATTAGAAAAATACAGTGAAGGATTCTCAGCTCTCAGGCTTATATAAATTCTTGTTGAATATCCATTTGATCTTAAGCCTTAGGATTTGTTTAATGCAGCATATTTGATATCTTGATGTTTTTGTAACTCTGCCCTGAAAAGAATAGTAGGGGAGAGGGATGGAGGATCCAACCCCAAGATTATGAGATTTTATTTTAATATTGGGCATGACATGGATTTAGTTTTCCAGGAAGAAAATGTCCTATCATACATCAGTACTGAACTGCAAAGTGGTCTAATAGGTAATATTTGAAGCATTTGTGCATTACTAACTAAATAGCTGATTGATCAAGGGAGGGATGTTTGACTTTTTTGTGGAGGACACAGTAATTAAGTAGAAACCATATACTTCACAAAAAAAATTAAAACAATCCCAGGAATAGACCACAAAATCCTAGGTTCCAGCTCAGCCCAACACTATACAATTTCATATTTGATTTATTATGTTTTAGCCTGGGAGCTTCAAAAGTGTCTAAAAGTTTGATAGGCAAACCCCAGTGAGATTCTCCTGGCTCCTTTGAAAATGGTAGGAATTTTCTATTTACAGCATCACTAGTGATCAATGGAATTTTTGGGACAGTTCAAGAAATATTAAACAGGCTGAGTTTGCTCTTTATGAATTAGTCTGGTGTTTATTCAGCAGCTCATTTTTCATCGAAGCACAGTATTAAAATTTCACTTGTTTGTTATAGGGTTGTCAGAATGAAATCTATTTCCAAAAATATACATTTCCATCTTCTCCTACCCTTTCTTCTTGCTGCAGCTGAGGTTATGTCAACACTCCCAATGTAAACCCACTCATTTCAAGGATTAATAATGCTGGCATCATCGGCCCAGACTCAAGAATAGCAAAACCATGAAATAACCTCTCTAGGACAGTGTTTTGAAACAATTGTTTCCAGTGCCTTTGCCTTTTGTGTTAAGCATCCTTCTGTGTACAAAGCAGTGCCACTCAGCTTCTGTTCTAAGGTTATAGTTAAAAGAAAGAAATTGTGTAGGCCCTCATATTTTCATGACACCATTAAAACACTTGTGTCTCAAGTTCAAACTGGATGCCCAACTGAGATTTAAAAATCAGTCCCTGCTCAAGCTCAGTAACTTTTTCCATGGTGCTGTTTACCACATAGCCATAGTAACATCACAAGGGTCCATTCCAGGGCTCTTGGATGGAGCACTCCTCACACTTGTTGCCATCTTTTGGATCCTCCAATAATATATACATTTAAAACAAGTATACAGCTGTATATTTGCTTAATCTGCAAATGTTTTGGCATGGCCCATGGAAAAACAGGAGCTGAACCCTGCATGAGTCTTAGGAATGAAAGAGTGGTGCTGTGGAGTTTAATCTTCCTTCCCTATCTGCCTGGTTTCCCATCATCAAATGGCCTGAGCTGTGGAGCAAAGTGGTGATTGTCATTTGCTGTGCCCCCTCTTTGGTACCAGCTAAGTGGCTCAGAGAGAAGGTCTTAAGGCATGGCAGAGGTGCTGCAAGGTTCATCTTCATAATGCATTGCTTGGGCATTAGAATGTTTTCTGTGTTCTGGAGAGCTCAAGGCTGGTCTGCCCAGCATTCCCTGGGGTCACCGCCTCTTACAGGTGACAAAATCGGTTCATAACACAGCTTGGTTTGGTTTACATGCAAAATTGCATCTCAATTTTCCCACTTGATGATAAAGCACTGTTCTTCCCTGGCTGCCAGAGGTAGCTTATCCTTGGCTGAAGTAGGTCTTCTACAGTCAGAGATCCTGGTGTGTCTGTGCTCTGCATGCCATCAATTACCCAGCTGGATTTTGTGCAAGAATGGATTGAAAGAGGCTGGCATGGTGATAATTAGATCAATGATCTCTAATGTTTTTGTTGCCCTAATTTTCAAAAGGCTGGGATCATACCATTAGAGCAGCAAGAGCTGAGGTAAGGAGCACCCAGTGCTTGTCTTTGCCTCAACAAGGCTTCAGAGCCAACACAACAAATTTTTATGGACCTCATTGCCAGGTCCAGTTGTGGCACTGGTGATTGGGCCACCAGGTCTTTTGTCATCAGCCTCCAGGTGAAGGTGATGGTGAGAGCATAAAATAAGAGGATTGACTGGTTTAAGATTTTTCATAAGATATTTTAAAAGAAATAAGCAGCTGGTGATAGAGAGTGGGCACTGGTGACATGAGCAAGGCTTGAATAGAAGAGCAGTGAAGAAAAGAACAAAACTTTAGGCCAGAGGATGGCTGAGCCTACTAGACAGACTTGGTCTTGGAAACACCTGATCAACAACCTTGGGAAATGATGGAAACTGTTGGAAACTGCAGGTGAGGCCTCTTAAAGTGCCAAACTTTGCTGGGAGTGTGGAAGCAGGAACAGCTATTTTGAGACGAGATGGGAATGCGTAGTCATGTAACTAAAGGCTAATGCTAGAAGAAAATGACATCTTACTGAATACCTGGAGGCTCAGGTGAAAAAATAATCATAGGAGTGGAAAATTTTGAGCCCAATTAACTTTCTAATCTGAGGAAAGACAGGGAAGGCAAAAGCAGCCACCTGTGAGAATTGCTACCAAGGAGCCAAGCAGGGTCAGGCTCCATGGTGCTGTGGATTTGCCTCTGTAGCCACTGGACTGAACCGGTGTACAAAATCTTGTACAAATGTGCTTCTGAATGCCAGCTTGAAAACTAGTCTGGCTTGCAAACATTCCTGCTTGCTCTCTTTTCTTTCATTATTATTGTTTTAAGTCAAAGATGTCATTTCTAGATGCTCTTGACTGATGCATATCCAGTGTTTTGCACGCTGTGCCTGGAGTCTCTGTGATTTTTGCATGACAACAGGATTACGTTTATACAATTAATTAACATTTGCTTGACCACTTTTATCCAATTTCTTTCTCTAGCACATAAAAGAGAACCTGACATAAATTTCTCTTTCAAAACAATTGACTTAGCAAGTGCTGACCTTCTGTTCTGTCATTCTGAGGATTGATTGGATATTGTTGAATTGTTTCATTCTGCAGTAATTAAACATAAAATTAATTATGCTAGTAACCTATTATTTCTTTGAACCAAGGACTAAGTCATTTGTTTTTGCTTGGTTACTCTGCGAGTTTTAACATCAGACAGCAAAACCTTACTGTTACAAACAAACTAAACAGTATAAAGGGAGCAATTTAATAACCAAAATAAAATATAAAGACTTCTAATTTCCGTATGGCTGGCCTATTGCATTAGGTTAATATAATTTGATCTATAAATCTTTTAAACCTTATGATTTTGTAATTTAAACATTTCCTGGATGGCTAATCATGCAGGGAAAGAATAATAATAATAAAAAACCCCCCTAACCTAAAACAAAACACGAGCCAAAAATATACCTCAAAAGTAGATGAAAAGATTAGATAGGAGGAGCGTTTGTGGAACACTTGGTGAGCCCTAGTGTGTCTGAATATTTCTGGTGCTTGCTGCTTACACAAGTCTGTCTGCATTCAGTCTGGTGCTGATGCAGAATTTCCTTTGTTATGATGAAAGTGTTGTTAGATGTTTACATTGCTGGTATTTGGTGTAGAAAGGAACATCAGAATGACAAGTTGATACTATCAAAATGTATGTGCTCATAGACACCAAAATAGTATTTTGTGGTTTTCATTAGCATGGCCCATATTAATTTAATTAACATGATTGAAAGTTATACCGTACCATGAGGCAGATACCGAGCCCAGGCCTATTACTCCCCCAAGGGCTGTAAAATACCATGGCTGACAAAAGGGGTGCCTGTTTGGGGGTGTGTGTGTGTTTCTAGCTGCAAGTTCACCTGTGTGCCTTGCCACAGAGCTGGTGGGGATGGTGTGACAATAATCATGCACAGCGATGGAATGTGGGAAATAAATGTGGGAATATAAAAGTGGGTAAGCATCTGGCTCCAGGGGCAGGTGAGCTTTTCCCAGGGTTGTTTACCAAGGTCCCTGTGAGGGGTGGTTGTCCTCTTTCAGGGTCACCAGCAGCTTCCCAAGGCTTTGCCTCCATCACCAGCACAACCTGGGAGGTTTTAGACTCTATGTTGGAACAAACCTGTGATGTTTGTGATTACCAGCACAAATCCTGGAGTTGGCTTCAAAGGCTGGCTCTTCATATCCCTGATTCCAGTTGCCACCAACAGAGCCATCAGTCAGGATCCACTGCCACACAGGAGGAAGGACATCAAGGAAAACACTCACATGCCTTTGTCTCCCTGCTGTTTTGGGCAGCAGTCTGCTTTGCTTGTACCCAGTCAGCTCTGATGGAGTCCTGTAACATCTCCAGGTTGCTCTGTGTATGTCTCTTTCTTTGTTCCTCTCCTATTTCCTCTCAGAATGATTTTTGCTGGCAGCCAGCTTTTCATGATGCTCGAATCTCTCTGAAGTAGAGCTAAACTCCTGTGCTGTGACAAGGCATACGTCAGAGATGTGAGAATCTTGAACATAAATGACTTTTTAATTGTATGACTCCACACAGCCCATTGCTGAAAGATGTGGTGGGCAGGAGAGAGCAATCCTTTACAGACCAAACACAGATACCAATATATGAGCCCTTTGTTCTTGCTCCCCTGCCCTAAGGCAAGCAATACACTCAGGTCTGTGGACATCAAGCCTAATTTGATCACACTTAGCCCAGTGAAACTATATTGACTTCAGTGGAGACACTGCTTTCCAGAGATATAAATGAGAGCTAACTAGTTCTGGAGGGCAGTAGCTATTACCACTTGGGTTGAGAGCGGCACGCAGCAGTGACGGCTGCCTGTTCGTCATCAGCTGAGAAATGTCTGCTTTGTGGGCATGTCTTTCAAGGCTCATTTGTCACCTTTGTGTGGAGGAATTTTGGCCAATGAGTTGTGTTTCAAGTGCCTTAGCATTTCTGTGGGAAAGGTTTGATTAAAGTCCTGCTGTTAGCTCATAGTTCAAATGAGCAATCTCACTGCCCGCAGGAGTAATGTGGAAAAATTTCTGAAGGATTCTGTTTCCTAATAATGTGGGGTTTTTTTTTCAAGACTTTGACCTGTGCTCACTCTGTGTGAGATCAGTCATCCCTGTCTGTACTAAAGGGTCTTTGGTCCTCCCCAGGCTCTGCTGGCTCCCATCCGTTCCAGTCCCTGAGCTCCATCTGTGCGGATGCACCTTGCTCTCTGCTTTTAAACCTTAAAGCTTTATTTGTTCAGGGTAGCCTCAGAGATGTTGTTACTCTGTAACTCCCCATTTGTGAGTTTGCTATGGAAAAGCCTGTCCCAGAATCTTTGTCTGCTTGCAAACTCACTGTTATAATCTAATTCCATAAATCAGATTCTCAAAGCTTTATCCTTACCAAGAGAATGCAGCATCCAACAGAACTTTTTAGCATGCTTTCCTTTTCATACACAGGTATCCATTTTTTCAGCTTGCTGTCTCCTGCAAGGAGCTGGAAGCCTCTTGAGATAGGTTAAGCAATATTTTTTAGAGATATTATAGATGAAGGAAATCTTCTGCAGTTTTTGGATCTCCAGTCTCAAGAGCCATCTCTTCTGCTTAGAAAACCTTTTACATGACAAAGCTTTGCAGCATGGGACTGTGAAGTTCTACCCGTTGTTTTCCTAAATACTATAACCCAAATAGTGCTGGTTTTGATATATTTCAGCCTCTGGCCATGGCATCTTGAAGGATATCATCCTGATGATCCTCCTGCAGCCAACCAGCAGGGTGTGGTGAACTGAATGTTGTGCATCCTTGTGCCCACCTGCCCTGCACACTCTGTTCCACATCACTCTGCTCCAGCTGTGCATAAACAGCTTGGCAGTGAGTTATGTGTTCCAGCTGACTGTTGCTGGTGATAAACCTGGAGTTATTTTTCATGGTCAGACCTTCTGAAGCTGCTCTTGGTGTCTTACTTGATGATGGGAGGAACAAAACTTGTTAGAAGTTTTCTCACAGGGAGTTACTTGCTGCTCCTTATGGAGCCCTTATGGATTTTAGGATAAAAGTCCTGACTCTGGCACTGACCTGGCCCTGATTAGGGGGGGAAGCAAAGCTTGAACCAAGGCAAGCACATTTCTGGGGTCAGAAATGGAGGAGAATGAGATACAAAAAAATTTTTAGCAAATATAGATCAAAGTAGGTTTGTACTACTGACTGAAGCTGAGACAGGGCAAGTGAAATTAACACAGGACAAAAGTAGTAGGGAGAAGTAGTGATAGTAGGAAGAATGCTTGCAGAGTGAGAAAGTAGTGATTTCTGTGACTTTTCTAGCAGAAATTGGGAACTGATTTTTGTTATTGGATAAATGATTGCAGGAAAATACTGGTTAGGATGACAGCTGAGCTTTGTGTCATAGGGATGACTATGCCTAGGCATTGAGATCAAATCATCTGGTGTTTAGATTTTACTGTGCCATGTTAAAACTGCTCAACCCTCTTCATATCAGGTGTTTTGCTTTCTTGCTTTCTAGACTGAGTTTGCTTGCTTGTACTGATGGGAATGCTGCAGGTTGTTTCTTCCAGCCTGACCTCTGGACCACTCGGGCAGACAGCTGCTGCATCCTTCCTCGTGGTGCTTGTGATGGAAAAGCTCATGTTACATTTTACCACATGGATGGTTTATGGAGAATGAGAAACCACGACATTTAATCTCTTCTTTCTTTGTATTTAGTTTCTCACTGGTAGTGGAAACTCTAGGAAAGAACAGCTACTTGGGCAAACCTGCTCTGAGAACAAAGCACCTGAGGTTTCCCTCTGATAATGGGTGGGTCCAGGAAAAGTTAGCTTCAAATCAAACAGTGATGTCAATGGTGCTCCAGAGTGGACAAAAAGAGACCTCAGTGCTACCATGTGGCGTTGATGTTCTCAGATTAAGATGGGAGGATTAAGGAATTTTGCTCAGCAATTTGAGATGCTTTGTTAAGAATGGAGGAGATTTGAGCTGCTTTGTTCTCAAACCACATGTTAGTGAGAAAGCAAACAGGCACTTAATCCTGACAGACAGCAGAACTTGACATCAGTTTGTCCCTGGAGAGGTGACCAGGAGTTCCCCATGCCCAGCTAAAATGGTAATTTCTTCTTTTTTTAGGAGTCTTCTGTGAATCCTCACACTCAGGTCTGCCCAGTACTGTGCCTATCTCTGTCAGAGCCTTGTCCCCTCCAAGACAGGATAGCACTTAAAACCCACACAGTAGGTGACAAAATAGTTACTGAATAGGGCTAAAATATGTTCTAACTTAAGGTCATGTCTTTAGTCTTAAACAGGACCATGCCAAGAAAAAAAAAAAAAAAGGGAGCTGATAATTTTCCCTGTTTGGGACTTTGGCTGGTTTCCTGTAACAATAAAAATATAGCAGTCGACATATAGACAGCTGAGTATATACACGCTTGTATACTGCCCTCTGACACAAATGTTAATGTCTTGTATAGATCTTCGAGGTTCTTTTAAACATCTAGTTACATTTGGAGGTCATGTCCTCAGAGGTCATTGATGTAAGCGTATTTGTAGAAAGAAACAAACAGCTCATTGAATTTGGTTTCCCATTTTAACATACATCAGTGAAATTAAATACGCAACGTTAGAATGTCTGGCAACAAACCCACTTTCTGATGTATAAAATTTGACTTTTCCCCTCTGTGTTTATGTCATAGCTAATACACAAAGATAAAGTGCATATACTATACTCTGCATATTTACTGAACTTTGGCAAGTCGCTAAGAGTCAGTACTCAAATCAAATAAGAGCCACCCGATTTATAAAACACCCTTCTAAACTAATCTTATTATATTAAAAAGGAACTCCAGGTTGATACCAAGCCAATCAATAACTCATGCTTCCCACTGTTCAGCAAATATCAACTATCCCTTTCTAATCTTTGTGTTTTGCCACCATTGCAAATCCGTTGTGAAAAGCTGCCCTCGTATATTACTTAAATAAACAATGTAAATGCTCCCAAACAAGAATAATCTCTGTACATGCTTATTTTCTCTGCAGGCATTGAGGATCAGAGCATCTTAGTTTTATACAGGGATCTAGTCCAGGTAATTAGATTCATCTTCCAATTTGTTTATCCTTGATTTGTAGCTGGCATTAATTTTTTTTTTTGATGCATTATTCTGCTGTCACCTACTAGACCATACACACTAATTTGAGTGAAAGAATTACTTACATTGGAAAAGCAGAGTTGGCTTTTGTGTTCAAATGTTTCTAAAAGATCTCCCATCTTCCTCCCAAAAATACATTTGTTTGGGAATAATCCATAACCTATATAGGACTGATTTAAATTCTTTTTACTCTTCCAAATTTCCAGAGAGCATTAGGAAGAAAAATAGTTAGGTTTAGGAGGCTAGGAGTCTTGGAAGTGGCTGGGAGGCAAAGGAAAACTTGACCTACCTTTTAAATTATCATATGAAAGTTAAGTTGGTAATGTATAAATTCAAGAGTTTTATCAGTATCACCATTTATTCCTTGTAAACAGCATGGGAAACCTGGCAGTGGTGTAGCAGGATCTGAAAAAGAGAATAGCAATTTACTAATTCCCTTTTAAAGACTAACAGAGTTCCCAAACACAGCTTTGGCACCCTGCTTGATTCAGTTGCTTCATGCTTCTATGAAGGTTTATTGACTATATAAGGATCAAATAAGGGGTAAGCTGAAATCAGAAACACAGTATTCATTCATTTAACTCTGCTATAATAGAGTAAATTCAGGGTGACTCAAGGGACACAATGTCTTGTAAAACATATGTACTTAATATAAGGGTCATAAAATTTATTAAATTAAAAGCTACGTTAAAAATAGGAAGAAAATTTATGCTGCTGTCTAAATGAGCAATAATTTCCCTTTGGCCTTTCACTTTCCACCTAATATGGGTTCTAGGTTTTGTTGGTTTTTGGGGTTTTCTGGGGTTTTTTTTAATAGACAACTGGTAAAATCTTCATTGTTCACATGTGAATGCAAAGTCACTCTACCAGGTGAACTGGTATGCTAAACAAAGAGGAGGAGGTGTGGCCAGCTGGAAGGACATATTGCATCCTAGTTGACCACACATGAAAACCTGTAGGTATTCATTTATTATTTTGGAAGGAAGAGTCACTTGCTCCAGGCCAACAGAGCACGCTGGACAAAAATATGTTTTGCCCTTAAGGCTGAAATAACCAGAAATTTCATTTTATCTCCCCACAAAAATGCCCCATACCTGGTGGGATGTCAGTCAGGAGCCTCTTTCCCTAGTGATTCAACCATGGGTTGTGTGAGAACACAACCTCTTGTGCAAATGTTGAAGGGTTACTCCAACAAATGCTCCAGGGACTGTGAGACACCAAGAATCCCCTCCTGTCCTTGACAGATGTATCAGCAAAACCAAAGTGCTCAGATGAAGTCAATGTAATTATCCTGCAGTCCTGCGGGATGACAGCAGAATTTAGCTCCTTCGATCAAGACAACCATTTTCTATTAGAGATGTTGGGGAGGTGGGGTGGAAATAAAGTGCTGTGACCTAAATCCTCCTCTCTAACCCCTAAGAAATCAAAGTGATGCTGGCCATCCTTGACTCGTGACACTGGCCAGACCATTCGTAACTGAGAGCTCTGCAATGTTTGCTCAATGGCATAAGTTGTTAAGGAAGGCTGTGAAAAGCTTGTGTGTGCTAGAGGGCCACCCTTTTTCCCTGTGTTTTTACACCACAGGATAACACAACCAGCCTCAATTCCCATCCCCTGTGTGCTATGAAGGCTTTATTTTTTTTATTTTTATTTTTTTTGCATGCTGTTTAAACACTTCTGCGCCCAAATCTGTCACCCGTGACCTCATTAAGTTGCATTTAATCACACAGGGATGCCCATCAGGCCTAACCCCATCATTTCCTGAGGAATTTTCCCCTGATTTACTTAATAGCTCTCAAACACTAAGCGGGAGACCTCCGGGTGCTGTTCCCCGTGCATGTTGGGTTACTGGCATTCATACTGTGTTTTAAATAAACACTGTTTTGCAGGCACACTTGTTTTGAAAAATAAACTTCTGGGCAGAAAGAGCTAGTTCACATCAGAGCCAGACTGGTAGCGATTTGGCTCTCCCCAGCAGATGGGAAGAGGTCAGGCTTTTGGTTTTGGTGGGGGAGGTGGGTAGGGAGGAAGAAGTCACCCTTTCTTAAATAGCACCTAACATTTCACACCCCCACCAGGGAGAAGAAAAGCCTGAAACCAAAGTGGTGGCTCTTTTACAGGGGTGCTTTGGGAAGAGGGTCAGGTAGCAGCCCTGCAATGTGCTCCCAAAGGGCATACCATTCTCCATCTCCAGGGAGTGTGGCTTTGTCTCTTCCTCACCCCTGCCTTCTGCTGGACATGGTCCATGAGCTTCATCTTCATGTTGAAAAGCTTTTGGAAGGGTAAGGACCACTGCCCTTATCCTGCCTGTCCTGCCAACTTAGTTACCTATTCCCCTTTCCATTCACTCCCGGTATGGGAACCATGAAGAATGAGGGAGGTTCATGTCCTCTTCTGCAAGGGTATTCTGTGCGATTAAAAGTTTTACTTTCCCCCTAAACTGAGGGTGCTTTTAGGGAGGCGAAACTAGGAAGTTTTGTGTGTGTCCTCTGTTTCTTCTAGGACTCTCAATGTGTTTATCACAAATCCTTAGACAGTGGGAGTTGCAAGAGCCCTTTGACTGCAAGTCCCATGATGAACTAAGGGATGGATATGGGAAGTGGTGGCAGCTTGCTGGGACACCAGTGGGACAGGAAACCACAAGGTTGTTGCACTGATCCTGAGCTGGATCTGGCCGACTTGAGGTGGAGCTGCCCAGCCAGGAGGGAAACCTGAGCAAAGCTGCAAAGTGGTGTTTACAAAATGATTGTCTGAGAAGTATGAGATGAGGATCCCTCATGCTCAGTATGATTTTGTGCATGTATATATATATATATCTACAAATATGTACATGTGTGTTTGCTGCCCAGTGGTTTGCTGTCATTTAGGGGAAGGAAAATTGCAACAGGGCTTAGGAGGTTCTTCTTTGAGGAGCACCATTGTGCCCTGGTGTTGTATTCTCTGATCTTCCACAAAAGACACTGGGCTTGGTAGCACAGTGTGCAGCCAGTGGAATTAATGGGAAATATTTACCCCATGCAGCATCTTACACACTATGTGGCCTTCCTCTGAGAGAGCTCAGTTTGATCACCAGCTTCTTGGTACCAGCAGTACCTTGTCCTGGTATTTGTGCAAAATGTATTTTAGAGCTGAACTTTCAGTCCTGCTGATAGGATCACAGCATATTCACTGTCACCATGTTTGGGGCTATTTCTTTCTTTTTTCTCCACTAAAGAGCTGGGGCACTGTGGTGGATAAATGGGAACACTCCCCTATCTGCCACTTCACTGTCTTCTCTCAAATTATTGAGACAATTTATGAGGTGAAAGAGATGAACAACATCCAGTTATTTTCTTTGGTCATTCTCAATAGCCAGCATTGTCTAAAATTGCTACTAAAGTCATGCCTATGCTGCTGTGCCTCTGGAGGAAGTTTGGAGTGGCAGTCCTGGTGAAACCAGGTGGATGGCATAGGTTCCTTTATGTTTTTCAGATCAGAGGCATCATGTCAAAACAAGGTGTTCAAACTTCTGAAAAGACAATCCTTTGAGAGTTCTGGGGCTAGGCTACAATGCGAATCATTTGTCTGTGGGAAGGGTCACCAATTAATTAGCAGTTTTATTTTAAAAAAAAAATTTAAACTGGCAGCCCTTCTGAAATTTAAGCACATTGTTCATGGTGTAATTATAGATGAAATATTAGAGAAGTGGACTAATTACACACAATGCACTTGAGCCCAATTAAAATAGCATCTGCAGTGAACGTAGGGGTATTCTCTTTCACTAATAAGAAATACTTTCTTAACAACAGAAAATAAAATAGCTAAATTGGATATGCAGTTGAGATTATAAATATCCTATTAGCATATAAAATGAGGATTAACCTTATTTAATCACTGCTTGCTTGATCATCAAAAGTCATGTTTCACCTCTATAATGTAGCTGTATCCTCTTTGAAGAAAAAAAAAAAAGCAGCATATTAATAAATTTGGCTAATTAGGTGCTTTTTCTCATCTGCTCAATGGAGCTGGTGGAGCAAACAGGCCGCCCCTAAGCACTTGGCTCTTTCACATCTTCAAGTTTAAGCTTATTTCTAGTAGACATCGGTTGATAAAGATGCAGGGTTTAAGCAGATTTGTATGTGGGGTTATGGCCTGTATGGCTTGGTGGGTAATCACATCAAGGAGGACTTTGAGCTGCGAAGCTGTTGGGGAGGAGAAAAAAAGAAGGGGATAAAGAAAAAGACTTAAATTACAACATTTATCCTGTGCAAAAAAAACCCCAAACAACAAGGTTCTGCCTTAAACACCACGGTGTGGGGGCCCATTGTAATTTCAGATAGTGGGGAGGTTGGAGCAGGTTGGTTTGCTGTGGGTCTGTCACCGTGGTGTCCCCGAGAGCCAGCTGGCGCTCAGAGGAGGCTGCGCTCCCGGCGCAGCGGGGAGAGGTGCTGCCCGCCAGCTGGCTGTGAGAAAGCTGGGCAAGGGGGCCAGGGCAGTGAGCAAAGCAGTCTGACCTCCAATCTCTTCTATAAATATTCAGCTGGTCCAGTATGCACAAAAGGAGACGAGCTCTGGGCAAGGAGAGGGCTTTGAATCCATTATTTTGGAATATTTTCTGCCCGTGTCCTGTAGGGAATGGGTCCTGCTGTAGTGCTGCCTGTCATATCTGAGGGTCACTTGGCAGGTTTCAGAGCCGGCCTTGTTTACAGAGCTGTTCTTCCCCTGGCTCCATCACAACATCCTTCTGTTGGGTCTGTGCATGGTGGAAAAGAGCGAAGCAATGGTGGGGCAGGAGCAATGCTATGAAATATGGGCATAGCTCGATCTAACCCCGTGCAGCTCTGCTCCCTGGCTGTGCACTGTTTCCATTAGTGCCTGTGTGTTTTCCTGGCATGAGGGCCAGTGGCTGATAGCTTGCAGAAGCTGAGTTTTAAATGTGCCTGTTGACATATTCCCAGAGGAAAGGCTTGAGTAATACCATCCTGGCTGGGCTGAAGCAGGGCCCTGCAGCACTGATGGCACGCGTTTGAGGGCTGGTAGCTGTAATTCGGGCTCGTGGCTCCTCGGCTAAAGGTGAATCTTACCCCCTGTGACTTGTCCTATTCCCAGGGACTGTTTCAGCTTTTCTTTCATTGTGTGTGTTCAGTTTCAATCTAAGTGTGGACCCAAACCCAACCAAAATGAGCCCAAGTCTAGTCTCCCAAAATACTTGATACTGCAATGCCTAAAATGAATAAAGTGATTTTCTCTGCAGTAGCAATGGTGAAAAAGAGGATAGAGGCACAGAAATCCCATATTTAATTGCAGCTTCTCTTTTATGATTTGTCTCCACCAAGCCACACTGAAGCATGGGCTGCCTCTGTCCTGTCCCTAGGCAGAAGTGTGAATTTTCCCCTCGCTTCCACAAATACTAGTCAAGTGCACCGAGGGACGGTGGTTTTATTTATCGTATTCAAGGAGCCACAATTGGATGTTTCACAATAAACTGGGCTCAGCCTGTGATTTACAGTAATGGGGAAGAGCACTCTGCTGGCATGGCCCTGGTGTTGCCAAGTCTTGTGATGGTTGCAATGATTTTTCCTTACTGCCACAGAGCCTGGAGCAAAGTGTTCATAAGCATTTCAGCTTGCTTTTTTCTTTTTCTTTTTTTTTTTTTTTGTTGGTAGTGGCAATGGAAGGCTTTGTTTTCTTGTATTAAGAGCAGCCTTCCATCCCTTAGGGCAGAACAAAAGAGCTTGGAAGCATGTTCTCAGTGTCTTCACAAAGACTCAAAAGGCAGTATGATTTTTTTTTATTTTTTTTTTAAAGGAACCCCCAGTTTGTTTTCCCACGATTGGTTTAAGTCACTCTGGCATGAGTTCATATCCTTTCTTGCCTGATTCATGGAGACTGGAGAAGGGCAGCAGTAGCAGAAGCAGCAGCAGCTACCTCCACAGGGCAGGAGGTGGGGTGACACCACCAAATTAGGTCTGCAGGGGAGTTTCTAGATAATAAGATAGACATACACCTTTTGTTGTTGACGTTCTTGTCTTCAAATCTCATTATTACCTATATTTTTAGGGTTTATATGCATTTTTACCTAACCCTGTAGAAGAGGGTTAAAGGAACCTGAAGCTTAAATGTAGCTCAAAATATTAGAATCAATCTTGTGGTGGTCCTGAATCAGTTCTTTTCAAAACTCACTTCCAGCGACTCCTGGCTGTGGCACAGGCCACCTTCTCATTTGTAGCCTGCCACTTTCCCCCCTCCTCGTCTTTTGGTGCTAGAAATCACATACAACTAAACCCTTCAGAGAAACACGGGAGGCAAATTGAAAGTGACTGGGAATAAAATAGACTTTGCCATGCAGGGGGATTTGAGGTGTTATACTGTAGGGGAGGGCTGTGGGTGAAGTGACTGAATCCAGAAACATATGGAGAATGGAAAGGTCTGTGGGTGATCGTAACATCAAAAACATGAAATGAAGTCAGCTGCCGGGGTAGAAATGCAAGTTCAGGGACTCTGCAGCAAAGAAATTAAGGAAAATACAAGTGGGAATGAGAAACATTTTTCTGGCTTTCATGGCTATTCATATGGCAAGAAACCTCTCTTTGGGATCGTGTTTTAAATTGTTTGTGTTTTTTTCACTGATGCTATAGCCTTAACTCATGGTAATATTCCTGAGCATAGAAAAGATAACTTGGGGGACTCCAGTTTCAGTGACGGGAGAATTAAACACTGCTTTCAATGTAGCTGCAGCCAAAATCCTGCCTTTTTTTTCCTCCCATCCTGAGCACTGATTCTTTAGGTAAACCCACCATTAATAGCAGCTTCTTGCCTTGCCAGGTGGGCCAAAGAGTTAAACCAAAACCAAGCTGGCAGTTGACTTTTATCCACTTACATCAAATTAGGGGAACTCTCGGCTCTTCATGTGTTCTTATTCCCTGCAAAGAGAGAAAGTTTGGGAAATCTAAAATCCCAGAGTGCCACAGAAATCTTAGATTTGGGTCCGGTTCCCTTCAAAGACATCATTCATCTCCCTTTCCACTTAGCCACCAAAAATGAAATGGCCCAATTTCCAGAACCGCTTGGTAGCCAGCAGTTCCCTTTTGAGATTTGTCTCCTGCATGCTCCGACCCTGGAGCAAGAAGAGCTACTGTCCCTTCTGTGCTGTAGAGGGGAAAAATTTTGGCCACTTCATTAAGATGCCTAAATTGGGCTTAGAAGTAATTTACAACCCTAGCTCAGGCCGCCATGATTGGCTGTCACTTCTCATCATCCCCTCCACATCTTCAGGGGAGGTTTACACAGCAATTCAGCCTCAGCGTGGAGTTGCTACATTACGGGTGAAGGGTCCCGTTGAGATGCTGGATTGTTTTATGGGGGAAAGCAGAAACCAAGATGCTTCAGTGGGAGGGGGGAGAAATAGGTCTTTCCAAAGAAGATCAAAGGAGGCAAGAGGAGGGGACTGATTTTCGGCCAGAGGAGAAGGGGGCTCATCTCACTGCCTCTGTGCTATAATTCAAGGCTTGTTTTCAAGACCCATCACACAATTTCTCCTGTAACAGGGATGGGGGGGGAGTGTGGGGAGGAGGACTTGGTTAAGTTGTAAATGAGTATTTCTTCAAGCGCTCCGAGGAAATATGTTCTTTCCCCGTAGAGCCTATACATTATTTTCATGTAGTTATGGGGCCTCACATTTCCTGGAACTATCAACCAGACCTTAATTCTCCTCACAAGACATCCCTTTAAAATTGTGCAGCTCTCTTAATCAACCTTTGTATCAGCGGCAAATTTGCAGTATGACCTAATTTGAAAGATGTCTTGAAGTGCTGACTCAAAGGGTTGGTGAATAAAAGCCAGTCATTGCCGCTGTGACATTAATGTGATGCAAAACAAAATCGAGTTGCATCAGCTGAACATTAGTTTGCAAAAAAATATTAGTGATTGAAGCCACTTCCTGGTCATCTTTTATTTATACTCGTGAAATTTATACTTCTTGGGGTCTGAAACGGCTTTTAAACAAACTTCTGGAGGAGAAGCACGAAGAGGCTCTTAAATGGTGAAAAATCCCAGTCGGATCTATACATCTAAGCTGCATCATTTGCACTTCATAATCTCCTCTCTTTTATAGAGCAGGAGGCAGACACATTATTTCAGAACTTTTATTAAAATATTTATACAGCAACAGATGAAAATTCTCATCCTAATATGTCTCTTTGCATTTTTCGATTACGTTCCAAGTCTTTATCTTTTTTTTCCTTCTCTAATTGAAACGCAGACGATACTCCTTCATTCTCCGGATAAGTAACTGTCTCAAAATGACTAGCAGTTACTTTGGGACTCAAAGAAATAAAAAGGAAAGAGTGGATTTGGGCCAGAAAGTTTATGGGGGGAAAAAAAACATCCCTCACAATGCAAGAAAACCCCATTCCACCATAGTTTTATTTAACGTCTCCAAAAAGAAAAAGTGAGTATAAATTATTGAGGGTTTTTTGCTATGATTTTATGGGGACATTGTTTCAATTTTTTTTCATTTTTTTTTTCCCTTTAGCTTCTCTTTTTCATGCTTTCTTAAGGAAACTTATTTGAGCTAGAACAACCTGGCCATAGAGGAACAGAGTGCATTTCTTTACCAGTTTGTCAAATATTGGCAGCTAATTTACACTCTGAAGGGTTACTGAAGAGTCAGGGGTCTAGGGATGAATCAACTCAGCAAAACTATTTTTCCCTGCACTTTTTTTTTTTATTATTTTACTTTTAAATTGAAATATCAATAATGAAAATTGTCTAATATGTGCTGATAAAATGTCTATGACTTTCCACTGAAGTGTCTGAAAACCAGATACATATAGACGTACAGAACAAGGGAGACAGGCCATTAATTTAAAATTTAGAGGTCCAATAAGTTTTTGATAGCAATGGGTTACTGTGCTAATGATTATTTAACTTGCTTCATGTAGGGTTAAGTGTGTATGGCTATGTAAAGTGCAGTGCCTTATTGAAGAGAGACAAATTTGCCTCTGAAATGTTATATTCAAAGCAGGGGGAGGAAAGCAGCCAGATTATAAAAAACAGTCACTCTATGATGGCAAATTTCAAGCAATTGTGAAGCAGAAGCCACTCCAGTTACAGAAGTAAATTTTGCTACTGCAGGGAAAAAAAAACCCAAGCAACCATACACAAACCCAAAATTTTTCTGGGTTTCCTCTCTGCTTCTTCTTAGAAGCTATTCTAGTATGGCTGTATTTAATGATGGGTGCAAGCACAGAACAGGGAGCATGGCTGGATGTCTTACCTCGCTGGTTATTCTCCTAATTATTCTCATCCTTTTCTCTTTGTTTGCCTTAATATTCTATTTTTTAATTTTTTTTTCCTTTTACTAATTCTCAAGATGTGTATTATCACAATAAGATACCATGGGATCTGGGGTTTGCTTCTGTCTTTTTGAGCCTGAAGGGACCTCTTATTATAGACATATAATTCGATATTGTACATGTTATTCAAGAAAACACTGATCATTCTTTTTCAAGTAAAAGGTAACACCACTTCTAAGTTAAAAAAAAAAAAAAGCTAAAAGTAGCAATAAATGTTTGATAGCCTGTAAATGATTTACAGACTTTTTTTTACTCCAGCTCTCTTCAAGTACAGTATGTTTGTGTTTTTTATGTTGTTTATTTTGTCTTTCTAAAGGGATTGCACTTGCTAACCTCCCAATTTTGGGTTGTTTATTCTTTATGTGGCTGACTCCTTAACAGTGCTGCCATTTGTGAGTATTTTGTGTCCTTCAGCCCTCCTAAGAAGTTGTAGGCAGGAATGCTCTAAACCCTCTTGTAGTTTCCTATGGGGAGAAGATGGCAAAGTAATGGCTAATGATCAGGGAGTTAGCTGGAATTCAGAGACAAATACTAAACATAATATATATCTATCTACCTATATATATATAAAAGAGATTTTTTTTCCCTAAAAAAAAAAAGAAAAAAAGAATGCAATGAAAATTTATGACCTTAACATTCCTTCAGGGTCAAGCAATTTATCAAATTCTCTCACTTTCTGGTTTCAATTACACAGCTATTGTGGAAGGAACTTATTTTAGCAGGTTCATTTGCCTCAGTAGGGAATACAGGACTTTGGCCTAATGCTTCACCTTTAGTGCAGGCCATTTGAGCCTTAGAACAAATACCAATCATCACTCTTAGGGAAAAAAAAAAAAAAGGAAAAAAAAAGTAAAGAAATCTGCATTGGTATGGCCTATTGGAATGGGGTTTCTGTCAAGGTAAACGGTTGTCGGCAATGACTGTGGTAGAGTGGCGATAAATCCCATTTTATTGCTGAAAAATTCCAGCTTCTCTCCATGCCTGACAGCTCCCCACATTCTCGTACCCATTTGGGCAATTTCTGTACTATGTCCATCTGGTTCTTATTACCTCTCAACCTGCCAGTGTCTGATCCAGAAAAAGTGCAGGTCAAAAACAGGGGAAAGAAACCAAGGTGATGGACAAAACAGAAAGAGAGTGATTGAGAGACCAAGTCATGCTTCCTGTTCCTCCCTCCCCAGCCAAGAAAATATGGGTTTGAATGGAATAAACAAATTTAAGGGAGGATATTAGCTTAATTATGAAGTTTCTGTCAATGTCCTTAAAATACAAAATTAAATAAGTATTAACCGATATGCTCCGAGCTTTGGTACTGCCACCAAATATTTGCCCAGGACATTGATAGAATCTGCTTAAGTAAAACCTTTCTGGAGAACTGGGGAATGCCAAGACTTCAAATCCTTAAATCTAGGAGTCCTGGTGCATTTCATCTGCAGCCTTTTCCTCTGTGCCCTTGGCATTAAAAAGAGGACGAGACTTATCTCTAAATTTTCATTTGGGGGTTGCAAATTGTTTTAGGAGGGCATCAAAAGTATAATTAAATTTCAGTTTGAAAAAAAAAAAAATAACCAAAAAACCAACCCAAAGTAAAAATTCAGGCTAGCTTCTTGAAAGAAAAATCAAAAGAAAGTCTTTATTTCAGTGTGAATTTTGTGCATACTGCTGAAATCAGGGTTAAGTTAGTTCTCAAAACCCACTACAATAACTAGAGGGAAATTTGATAATTTATAAAAATTTAAAAATCAAACAAATTAGCCCACAACAACTGAACTGTCAATACATCAAAATAAAAAAACCATGGGAGGTTGTTTTTTTTTTAGCTGGGAGGGAGCACTTGCTCTCCTCCCAGCTAAAACTATTTGTGTGGCATCAAGGACCCCTTTTCAATCAGGAGACATGCCCTGATCCACTTTCAATCTCTCCCTTCAAGGGAGCCCAACGAATTTAATTGCAATTTCTGTATTTATTCTAGCTGAAACACCTCATTTCCCACCCAAAATCCTAGCCACTGTACCTTTTTAACCCGTAGATCATCACTACTCAGGTCCTGTGGTCTCGTGTTAGCTTACACAGCTTCTTCTCGCATTCCCTGAAGATGCAAGGGAAGTTAAACCCAACTTTTTTTGGAGCTAAAAAATCCTAAAAATCTGACTAAATTCTAAGCAGCAGAAATTTCAGAGTGTGCCCTACCATCTGCTCTGTGATCCTTGAGGAGGATGGCTCTTGAGCATCCCACACTGGCTGTCTCCTATATGGTAGGATTTGGCGGCAGGTGTAATGGTCTGATCTGGCACCAAAAGGCTGGAAATTGTGGGAGATGTTAGGAATTATGACCCAATGTCATGTACAAACTTAGTGGCTCCCAGAAGCTCAAGATGGGGCTCTATCAGTGAAACAAGGCTCAGGGGTACAGTTTGCAGAGGAGCTGGAGGAAGATGTTGCCACTGAACAAGGAGACAGAACAGAGAACGAGTAGGAAGGAAAAGGTGGGGGGAGTTCAAGATCTTGCTCCAGAATGGGTGACCTAAAAACACCATGTGCAAAATGTGACATCCAGCTCACCACCTGTCCTTGCAACTTCTCCCTCTGCTGCTGGTGCATCCATTCAAAATAAGAATTTGGAGGAGATGGCTTTAATGGGAAAAGTCTTCCTCTCTGTTACCTTTTGGTGTCAGTAATGGCACTGAGAAATCTGACCATCTATGCTTAGGATTTGCTTGCATTTGTCATGGATTATAGAATTAGATTTTTTTAAAATGCGTTATTTTCTGCGTGCCTTATTCTTTGTTCAGTTGTGGGGGGCATGCTATGCAGATTTAGATGCCAAGATATAAGAGTGTGGTTTGAGACATCTACAAAAACTTTGGCTTGAAGAACCACTCAGCCACACTGCTTGACTTGCCTGTGAAGCCATTGAATACAAAAGAGGCTGATGTGAGGGAAAGCCCCAACTTCGACAATAAAAATATGTCAGCATGAAAATGGTTAATGGTGAGTATTATAGCTTCAAAAGACCCCATTGGCTACCCCTAAAGGATGCCCTGCAATTGTTAAACTCATCAGATGCAACTACCCTTCCTCAGCTAGCCCTTACATTTGTCTGGCTAACAGTAAAAAAATACTATAATAAATCGGTAACATATGTTGCCAGACAAGAATAAGTGATATAAATAAAGAGTCAAGAGACATAGCCCCTCAAGAACAATGTGTAAAGATTTAAACTTCCAATGTATTAGTTAAGCTAGGAACATTTTAGGAGGAACTTGAAAGTGGTGTACTGTTTGTTTATATCATTCCTTCTCTCTCCTTTCCCCCCCCACCCCTCTTTTTTCTTCTCTTCAGATTGCATTTTAAATCAAAATGTTCTCCATGACTGACTGCTTTGCAGCACTAGGGTAAGTCCCATTTTTTCCACAGCTTAAACAAAAAATATTCCTAAGAAATCTATGCCAGAAAGGCATTTTGCTGGGTTTTGGTTTAGGAAATAAGCACAACGTTGTTGGGAAGACAACCGCTTTTTTTTTTTTTTTTTTTTTTCCCTCCTTCTTCTTCTTTTTATTTTTTTTAATCCAGTTATAGAAAATTGTGCATGTGCAAACATAGCTACTATCAAGAAAGCCAATTCACTCTAAAGGTGACAACTCTCCAAACTAGTCATACATTAACAGCTGCAGCATTAAAAAAAGAAAATATAAAACCAAATATGCTTTGAAACTTAGCTGGATGTTTTATTTATCTTTTACTTTTATTGAGACATCCTTTGAAAAATGGCATAAAATAAATAGTTTTACAAAGCAACAACATAATCAATCTCTAAATGAGAAGATAAATCAAGGATTTCATTAACTGCTGGTAGCCAGTTTAAATTGTAGTCTTGTCCATAATGTCTATCTATCTATGTATGTCCAAGTTATATTAAAAACCTTTAAATGGCTTTGTAATATCAGCTACATCTAGCTATTATAATAATTAATGATACTGTTTTATAAATCAATATATGTATTCTTGATAAATTCATATCCAGTTAATGGTGTAATTTAAATAAAAAATTAATGTAATAAAGGACATACTGGAATAAGCAGGAAATCTTTAAAGGTTAAGAGGCAAATTTGTCTAAATTCTTTCCTTTGTACCTATTTTTTGAGAAAGCCTCCATTGAAATGCAGCTGATAGCAGGCTGGCTCTCCGGATTTCGCTCTCACCATTAGTTTTGTTTTAACAGCACCCGGTGAGTTTTTGCAGCCAAAGGAAAAGGGAAAGCCCCCTCAGCAGCAGGAATACTTTCCTCCCTGGTTTCTCATCCTGCTGCAAAACTGCAAACAAAAACAAAAACAAAGACAAAAGCAAAAAGAAAGAAAGTAAAAAAAAAAAAACAAACAACAAAACACCATTCCGGCATTTGGCCAGAAGCAGAAATTGTAAAAATGCTCATTTTTTACCCATTGATTCCACATTTGTATTATTACAAAAATATTTTGCTTGTTCTATACGGTGTCATTAAAAAAGGTAAAATATGAACATTTTGTTCCAGGCATGAAGTGCATTCAGAGGAGCCTGGAAACCCTGCAGACTGTTCAGTGTAATAAAAAGCTGTTCTTTATCTCTTGTTTTAAATACAGTTAATCCTGTTTATTCAGCAAACACATTTAAGAGCAACTTTGAGGGAAAAAAAAACCAAAACAGAAAAAGCTAGAAATTGCCTTTTTCTATCTGCAGTGGTGAGAAACCGTGGCTCTGTTCCTTTGCTTTTATTTATAGTCAGTAACCACAAAATGTATCTCTAACAATAACAGAGATTTTAATAGGCAATATTAATTGTTCTTCCCTTAACTTTTGATCTGAAATGTTTCAAACAAAAGCCCGTTGCCTGTTCATATGCTGAATTTGTTTGAAGAATATCTTTCTGAAATGATGCAAAACACGACACTTCGTCATTCGGACTGACATGGGACAGAAATGTCATTTTAATCCATTGAGTGTTCTCTTTTTTTTTTGGGTTTGCTTTGGGGGGGCAGGTTTTTTTCTCAACATTGCTCTGCCTTATTTAGAGCAGCAGTGATCTGCGCAGTTTCTTTTGACACTGATGGGTATTTCAAACCCCTTACGCTGAGGGGTGGGAGAAAAAGGAATTTGCTGCCAGTCACAGCGGCGATGCAGCTCCACGAGCCATCGCTTATTTGCTAAAAGTTAACATTTCAAATGAGCCTGAAATGTAAAGGTGGGCTTTTTGATGCTGGGACTGTGTTTAGGAATGGAGAGAGAAAATAGAGGGAAGATGGTTATGCTTGTATGCTAAAGATTATCAGGATATTAATAATACAGACATTTAAAATATATTTTGTTTTTTGAAGCAGCAAGGAGCAGGAGATTCACAACCAAATCTGGGATTCTTAATTTAAGCTTTATAGGAAAAACATCAAACAGCAGCTTACAGTAACATGCTGAAATACATTACACATTTTAAATATCTTCAGTAGGAAATGCATGTTGTATTTTTTACCTTCCCCTTCTGGGATCACTAACATGCCTCTCCCCAGACAAAGCAAGGACAAGTTCCATCTTTAAAAATTATCTGCCTTACAGATCACATTCTCAGGCATGTTCCCCGCTTTTTATTACCACGGATAACCTCTTAATGCTATCACAATTTTATACTTGTTAAGTGGACATCTTCCCTATATTTAACTGCAAACAAAGCGACTTCATTTCGGGGGGTGGGAGGAAGGAGAAATGCTTTGGGATGATTAAAAACATAAGTTTTTATCTTCTGTCACACCAGCCTATCAATTATTCAAAACCCTACTAAATTTAGATGTCTGTTCCTAAAACGTTGTTTGCAGTCGTTCCCTGGGAAGATGGAGGCAGCTGATAATTTGGCTAAATTATGCGTTTGAGCCCAATGGTTACAAATGAAAAGAGTTGAATTCGGCAGATTTATCTGCCGCTGATGAAAATTCTTGGTAGCAGCAACCCAGACCTCCTCCTTCAGGGAGCAAATGGAGGGGTGAGGTGGTGCCCACAGGTATTTATGTGGACCAAACCTCACCGTTAACAGCAAATATCGCCATGCACCGGTGGCTCGGTGGGAGGCTTTACTGATCAATTAGGGACTGGCTACTGGGGGAGAAGGGCCTAAAGCAGCCCCTGAGGTGCTTTGTGCCCCAGGTAGTCATTACCTGAGTGCAAAGACCAATAAAAGGGAAATTATTGCTATTACAGGATGAGATGTGAAGGATGCGGGGTGGACGGCTCTGGATCAGGCAGGGTGTGACGCGCTCAATCCCAAACCTGCGCTTTGATCCTCCCCGCTGCAGCCCGGCTGCTGTGCTGGTGTAAAATATCTCCCTTTCCCAGCCGTGTCGGGGTGTGATTGGCAGCAAGTCCTCCACCAAGCGTGGGCGTCCTCCGGTGTGCACCAGTCACAGGACGTGAAGGGGGAGTTTTTGTAATTTATTTTATTTTTTATTTTTTTTTTTATAAATAGATAGGCTCTGACAAATAACACCGCCTCTTCATGAAGCTCCTTCGCAGCAGCAAACAGACCTCTGCTGGGTTTATCAGTGGCAGAACCTCCTTTCCTAAAGGAAATAATATTTTTGGTGAAGGCAATTCGGCTGATATTGCAATAGCTTAGAGGGGCAAAAAGCTGCAGATGCTGAAGCAGGAGCAGAGCTGGTTCCAGCAGCCCTGGGCATGGGGCAACACTGATTGCAGCACCGGGCGTGTTTCACAGAGCCAGGCATGAGAGCAAGAGGAGAGCTGAAAGAAATGCTGCTGACTGTGAAAAATAACAGAATAAATAATCAAATAAAATCAAATCCGTGCAACAGAAACACCACCCTTCCTCTTGCAATGACAGTTGGTAATTGCCAAAACACTGACAGCCTTAGGCTAAAAAAAAAAAAAAAACAAACCCAAAAAAACCAGAACAAACCCCCCCAAAAATCCATAAAGAATTTAATTTATATTTAGAAACCAAAATGTTTCAGGCAAATTGCAGCAGTCCTGGTGTCGTTCTCCCCTACCCTGTGCTGACTCTTAAGTTACACTGCTAAGGAACCTATCCCCATTTTTACAGCTCTGGCATAAAGGCAGGCGAGCGGCCGCGGGGAGGGGAGAGAACCCAACCCCCAAAAAAACCCAAAACAAAGGACGTGTGAGGGCTTTCATTTATTTTGATAATCCTCCTCCTGCTCCACAGCGTTTTGCTGTCTTTGTCAAAGTGAATGACAACAATTTGGCCAACTCTCTCTGAGCTGCACTCAACAGTGACAGGCAAATTATCAGAGGCCCTGCACTCCTTATTATCAGAGGAGAAGTCATCAGGAGGACGTGCGGAGGATCCCTCTCCCCTGTCACTATTTGTCAGTGGGACAAGGGCCACTGCTATGGGTAGCTGACAGGTAATTTCAACAATAACAATTACTCCTATTACTGGTGTCATAAACAATTCGCCCAAGGCATGACAATAGCAAAGCTTTATAATTCAATGCCATATAAATAAATGCCAGCAGGTAACAAGTAATTTAGCTCCAATCAGGCCTTGGCCCTGGCATTAATATTGTTATTGCAAGAAAATGGAAAATTGAAAAAATTCAATATGTTAATGAATTAAGAGGGGTTCAAAGGCTAAGGGAGGGGAGGCATGATCCAGAATGGGGGGGGAAGGAAGAAAACAAAAACAAAAGATACAAAATCATGCCTTCAGAACCAGCACAAATATGTGTTCATACAACCTTATAAGTAGTTTTTGATATAAAACATGGTCTTGCTATGCTGCTTTTCAGGTTAGGGCAAAAGGCATGCAGGAGCCTGAACCCCACCCCTTGCCTCCATCTGCCACACTGAGAACGACGTGCATGAAAAAATAAACTGAATTTAATGGTTTTATTAAAAACAGAATCTTTCTCGAAGTCTCATGCAGGACATAGATTTAACAAAGATTAAAGGTTTATTTACAACTCCATTGCTTTATTGTCCACTTCTTGCATGCTTTAATCTTTTTTAAACAAGCTCTGTTAAATCATTGATTCTCTATTTATCAAGAAGAAGGATTTTATTGCACTTTTTCTCTCCCCAAATGCCCTTCATAGGCCACGACACCCTAACTCTTTTACGAAAATGATGATCAGCAGCAAACAAGCTAAAGACCAATATCTCCAAGTCCAACTTCTTGATCAACCCAATTTGCAATTTTACTATTTGTCCAGCAAGACAATGTGGCATCAGGCTGACAGCAGTAAAAGAATTTGAAAATCTCTAATTAGGAGAGCTGCGGAGCAATTAACGCATGTCAAATTTCACTTCATCAAGTGCCACTCTAATTTTCCCACTAAAAATTAATGGACTTTTTTTTGGTGTGTCTGTGTCTGTGTCTCTGTGTGTGTGTGTGTGTGTCCCCTCAAGGCAATGTTGATTCAAATCTGCTCAAGATGCAGCGTTGCACAGCTAAGCATCTTCTTGATTACAACCCGACACACTTCTAACTGCTTTCATTCTCACTGCCACAGATACTTTGTCAACAGTCAAATTACGCCATGCTGATAACAATGCATAATGGTCTTCCTCAAAGGAGGCTCCTGTCATGGAGCAGCCTTTCATAAAAACCCACCGGTTTCTTCTCTGGGAAATAGATCTGGATGAAAGGAATTAAGCTTTTGTGGTTTCTGCCATGGTTGCAATGAAATTTATTTTTCTTTTCTCATTTCTTCTTCTTCCCCTCGTGCTATAATTTATTTGTTTTTGTACTCACCTGAAATTACGGCAAGGGAACTGTTTAAAGAGTGATACAGAACGGAAAATATTTATAAGTCACTGTTTATACAGGCTTTGCTTTAAACACTTTGCTCCAAGACATTTTCAAGAGCAACATCCTCCTTCCAGTACCACTCATTTCTTTTCTTTTCTTTTTTTTTTTTATTTTGCCTTTTCTTTCTAAAGGTGCAGGGCAGCATCCCGCACTCTTTGCATAAGCACAAGCCCCGCTGACGTCAATGGGAGTTTTTCCGGGGCGAGGGCTGAGCGCCTTGGCCCGCTGCTATAAACACGTTGGGACTTTCTCTTTTAATGGATGGTATTTAGATTCTGAGTGGGGCTGGTTTAACAGGCACGGTTTCCAGAGTCCTCAAACGTCGTGGGGCACACAGGACAAATTGTCTTTTTGTCAGAGCAGCATGAGGGCAGGAGAGAAGCACTGAGCGATCACAGGCAGTTTTTACCTTCCACTCACTGCTCCCTGATCCCCACCTCCCTTTTCCTGGGAGATCAATAACAGCAAAAGTCAGAGGGTGTCATGGGGCAGGATTTCCAACAAGTAGAAGTGGAATTAATAACATCATTCAGAGATATTAATATTTTTTGCCTGCAAGTTTCAGAGCTGGAATATAACTGTTTCTCCCTTGGAGAGAAGAAGAGTTAGCACCCACAGCTCTGTCTATCACTGGGCAGGGTACATAATCCTTGGGGTGTGCACACTAAAAAACAAAGCCAAAACCACACATTGCCTTTAATCTGAGCCATCTTCCCATGAAAATTTTATTTCTTGCCCCAGATAAAGGACTGATGCTGCAGTGCCTCCCAATAATTTTCTATATGCTCCCCAACTATATTCACCCATGCCCCTGCAGGTATTAACAATTTGCAATTAGTTTTGCCCAGCACATTTCACTAAGAAAATTGAAATGCAGGGTATTTGGTTCCTAAATTCTGAATGTTCCCCTCTTTGTGTCCTCCACCCAGGATGGAGAAATGAGTCTTCTTCTAATGACACAGCCCAGTGCACTCAGAGTCCTCGAGCATCCCCAGACCAGCGGCGTGGCAGCTGCTGGGGCTGCAGGTTAATACATGTGCAAGTGCACCTCCTTTTTTGCCATGTCCTTCCCTAAACTTAGAAAGCTCTGACACTGCTTTTGAACAAAGCAGCGATTATATACTTTGCCTCAACAACCTCTCCTTTTTTTATTAGGGGATGCCCTCCCCCCACTCCTCAAAAAATGCTGCCATAAAAACAATAGGAGAGGCCGTAATTTAAAGAGGGAAAAATGTGATTATATAACACATCCTGCAGTAATCAATTTTACCTCCAATATCTGCTTTTGTTTTCAAAATGCTAAATAAACAATACATAATGCATCCCTCATCAGCCAAAACCATGAGGGCTCTGTGCTCAAATAACAGGAAACATATTCAATTTTCCTAACAGAAGACAGTTCATTAAGCTGTGCCACATCAAATAAAACTTTAATTTCTCCAGCATCAGAGTCGCAATGAAAGCAATTGAGGAAGATGAGCCATATGGTACTTCTATCAGCAAACACATATTGCTCATTCCCCCAAAGTTTTCTAATTCTGCTCCCCAGACCTGTGTAATATAGATAATGTGCTCTGAGCGCAGCAACCATGAGCTATCTGGTGTACACTTCTAATACTGTATTTAATGGGAAATAATGAATCATAAAAGCCTGCAGAAGACGGCTTTTGCTAACCTAAATCTCAGCTGTAATTTCATTGTTCTGTGCCTAAGATGCTGTTTGCCCTTTTCAAACAGCAGCAGTTGAACATAATTATGCTGCTACAAACCTGGGCTGCAAAAAAGAAAGCCTTCCTAATAGAACCAAGTTTTTATTAACTCTTGAAATCCTGAGCTTGGGGCAACTGCAGGCAGAGAGCTGCTTGTCAAGTTTTAGGGTTCATTAAAGCACACGTACACATATATCTTGATTTTCAGTGTGCAGCCCCACAAATTAAATTGATGATTCCCACATCGGGCCAAAAATGCAACAGGAGAAGGCTGTGAAAAATTAGGAAATCTTCTTGACATTGGGAAATCCGACACTTGTCTGCTCTAACATCTGTAAGTGCCAAAGAAAGAGGGGGATTTTTTTCCTTAAAGGTAAGTCTATTTTTCTTCTTCTTGCCAGATATAAAAATTGTGGTTAGTGCCTGGAGTAAGGGGCCCTCTAAACTTTATAGTGTTTACCCTCCATTTATAAATCCATAATGATCTATTTAATGATATCATAAGGTTAAAAGTTAAACAGCACTGTATTTTCTCTGCCTTTTCCTCCTCTGCCTTTTAGAAAGGCAGGTTTGCCTATCTCCGAGAGAAGATCGGTCGGGGCTGTTTTCTGAAGAAGCCTAGAGGTAAAGAGGCATCCATACATTCACACAGGAGGATTCATAAAGGCAAGGACGAGAAGATAAAGGTATTATTTTGACATGATGACCCCTGGAAAATGTCTTTGACTCATCCCAAGTAAGCCTCTTTCTTTCCTTCCTCCACCCTCTCTCCCCTCCCCGCTCAAAATACGGGGCTAATTTAAAACATTTTCTAGATATGCTACTTATACATATTGAAAACATATTTTAGTGACTGTGTTTGTTTTGGCAATATATAAACCAAAAAAAAAACCAAAAACCCCAACAAAACCCAATTAAATTAAAAAGAGAGACTTTTAAAAGTTAGAGATTGCCTTTTAAAAGCTTATTAAAATCAGCATGTTAGATGTCTGTCTTTGAATTAGCTCTGAGGCTTGATTGCTTTCATTAAAGCTGCCTGTTTGGGTGCTGCTTGGTGAATGTTCAAGTCTGGATTTTTTCCCCTCTTCTTCCCCCCCGGCCCCGAGCTGCTTCGTACTACTTGTCAACTTGGATTTTCCCTCCAAATTTGAAAGCAAAACTTGGATTTTTTATTTATTTTTTTTTTTGAGAGGCAACAGCCACCCCCACCCTGCCTTCCCCCTTGCAAAATATCACAACCAAAATCACCAGCAACCCGAGTCAGAGAGAGACCAACAGGTAATATATATATTAAAATATATATATATATTAAAAGATAGCTTAAAAAAAAAGACACACCCCAAAATACCCACCATGACCAAACCGACACCCCCAAAAAACCCACCCCAAGCCACAAAAAAACTCCAAGCTATCACATTGCTCATAGCCCATGAATGCCTTAAAAACAAATGTTTAAACAGGTTTTCTCTTTTTTTTTTTTGAAGCGGCAGAAAACCTCTGCATGCTCCAATGAGTTACAATAACAATGCTCTATTGCAATGTAAAACAAGCTGGAGGAGAAAAAGGTGCTTTTTGTTACCATTTTATCAAAGCTGTTCATCTTCTAGCTGCAGGCAGCATTTTGCTGGAATTGCAGATATTTCTCTGTCCGGGCTCCTTTGTTTGTGCATCTCATTTGCATATATTTATCTCCAGCTGAGGGTGCTTTCAGCTCATTAAGGCCTCCCCTCACATTATTTCATAAGCCAGCTGCTAGGAGGGATTTCACCTGTGGTGACTGAGAAAAGAGGGGTGAAAAAACCAAATTCTTCATTAAAAAAAAAAAAAAAAGAAAAAAGAAAACAAAAAAAAACCAACAACCAAGGAAATCTTCTGACTCTCTTCCCCTATAAATGGGCACCATTTGTGTTAAACAGCCTCTTGTCATGATAGATGCCTCCTGGGGTCAGGGGGGAAAGTTGATTTGAAGGTCAGCAGTAAAACAACAGACAAACCAGACGCCAAACTGGTTCTTTAGCTGTCGGTGGGAGCAGTGGTACAACCAGGTCTTGAACCTTTTTCAACCTCTAATAAAACAGGGGAAGAATCTGAAGTGGAGCAACCAGGCCCCAGAGGAAAAAAAAAAAAAACAACCCACAAATAATATCAATATCGAGCAGCAACGGGAAACAACGGGGCAGCTCTCAGCGTTACGGGCACTCTGCTATTGTTTCAAGAGCTGGGGAATTAATTCCACTTATTTATTTAAGGCGTGTCAACTCACTGCCTAAACCTGTTTCGGTGTCAAGATGAATAAAACTTTTATGGCTCATAAAATAGAGCCATTCATCTCCATGGTGTTTGTGGTGCCTGGGTTGTTGGGGGGTTTTTTTCCCCCCCTTTCCTCCTGGTAGGCTGAGCTGGGCCAAAATCTCTGTGTCTCATTGATACCAACTCACTCACAGGAAAAAAAGCAAATTTGGATTGGGCATCTCAAGCTAAACTTCTGGGTTTGATTAGAAATTGTAAATGTTAATTCATCATAGTCGTGTGCAAACCCCCCATCTCCTCTATTTCCCCAGCCTAAAACCTACAATGAATTTACATCATCTGTATGGAGCTTTGGACCAACAGGTAATAAAATACAATAAAGCTTGCTTTTTATCAGGACACACACACAAAAAAATCCCATTAATTATGGTTCATGACTACTCTAAACCAAATGTTCAAATAGTAGTTGGAAATGATGCATAAAATCTCAGCATGTTCTGATAGGTTATAGAGTCAGTGGTTTATTGCAATGTAAAACAAGCCACAGGAAGAGAGGGTGGTTTTGTTTACCATTTTCATCAAAGCTGTTCATCATGTTGATATACTTATGCTATATTGTGACCCTTACATACGTTGCATTTCATATATTTATTTTCCAGGTTGTTGCCACTTTTGCTGCCTTTGCCTCTCAGAAGTTGAATAAATGCTCTGGCCCCTTTCAAATATTTTCTCATCTGCGCTGAATTTCTACCGACAAATCAACTGATAGATACGGACCCAAGAAAAAATTATTATCATTGAGTAAGCATTTTTTTTTTTTACTTAATCTGAGGCAATTAGTTCCTGAATAAACACAGGCTAAGTAATCTACCTCCTCAAAAGGTAATCAGACTTGAAAAGTGCTCTTTGGTTCTACCCAAGAAAAGCACAACTTGATTAAATCGCTTTGGAGATTTGCTTTCATTTCTTCCCTTTTGCCCTAGAAAACATTTTATAACATCCCAATAACTTTCATTTTCTCCCCATGCCAAACGTGGGGCCTCTGTTGGTTGTTGCTGTCCTTTTCCCCCACCTTCCCTAAATCTTTAACCCCGCTTCTCATTTTTCTTTGCCTCTAATCTAATCACTAATTCCTTGGTTTGGCCAAATAGTTAAAAATGTTAAGTGCTGCTCACAATTCCTGCTGCCTCCCCCACGTATCTGTCTCTGTTTATGGAACAGGCCCTGGTTTCCTCCTGCTCTTGTTCAGCTGTAGGTCTGCAGGTCAGGAGACTGTAAATACACACAGTGCTGCCCCAACCCATAAATCTGAGCAAAGGGCAGCCTTATATATTCAGATAAGGGATGTAAGGGGAAGGCAGGGTGGGGGGAGAAGGGGGAAGGAATAAAAAAAAAAAAAATGCAAGAAGAGAACCAGGAGAATCTGTGGTGAAGGAGGTTCTCTGCCAGACCCCGAACCCAAGCTGCATGCCCTGCTACCTTGCAGGATGTTCCAGCCAGAGACGAGTCCAAAATATTCACCCTTCTTCCCACCCTGCCTTGTTTCTATATAAATCATGACAAAAAGCATTTTATTACCTTTGGGGCAAAGAAATTAAGCATGAGATTTCAATGGCTTTCTCTCCTCCAGATCTTTGTTGGTCTATTTCCCGCCCTGTCCCCCCATTTTATTTCCTGCACCTCTGAAGCTTTCAAGGGAACAGTCCCCCTGTTATTGCTTCTCAGTTCCAAGGTCTTAGAATAAATAACATTGTTATTACTCACTTCACCAATTTCCAAGAAGAAATATTGCTGCAGCAAATGCAAGCAGCACTAATATTTGCAAAGTGATAAATGGATTGTTACATACCTTCCCGTCTGTGTGGCCTCCAGCCATCCTCCGGCCGGCTACATCCCTCCTCGGGGTGGGAGGGAGGCTGCCTTTGAACTTAGCAGGGTCCAGGCACTTAGTGCCTTGCACCACAGCCTGCCCCCAGCCCCCTCCCTCCCTCTCTGATGGAGAGATAATTCTTAATGGACCATGCCAGAGATGGTACCGGGACTGGGGGAGAGCAGGAGCCACGTACCAGGACCAAGTGAAGATGTTTTTGGTGCACAGTCAGCGAGTGGTGGGTTTTGTTAGTGTTGGGTGCTGCAGGGAGAGGTGTGAGAGACTTGGGATGTGCCCAAGGGATGACTGCTGCTCCACTGCCCTCCCCAGCTCCTGCACACAGCTGCCCTGGTGTGGGTACCACATCCCTGGTGCTGCAATGAGAGCCACCTGCTCTTCCCCAGCTCCCACTGATGTGAAAAGTGGTCACAAAAAGGCCTGCAGAGAAGAAAAATTATTTTTCAAGTTCTCCCCATTCTGCCCCCGAAATGTCTCCGGTGCCTGGATGGGAACTGCAGTGGATACCTGAGATACCAGGGATACAGATGTTCTGTGGGGTGAAAACTGGAAAGGCATATTTCCAAACACCACCATCCTCACTGCCCATTAAATTTCATTAATTCACATAAAATTTTCAGCAAACTTTCGTAACCAAATCTGAGGTTAGGGAGGTGCTAAGGCCAGGAGGAATCTCCTGACCTCCCCATCCCAAACCTGGTTACTTACCACATAACTTCTGAGCTTAAAAAGAGATGGCAGTTGGAAAATTCACATGAAATAATTAAAAACCAATATAATGTTGGATTTCCTTTTTAAAGCAGCAATTTATATCTAGCTTTGAGACATGATTTGGGCTCCTTGATGTTATTAAAAAAAAAAAATTCTCCAAATCAAATTATTCCTGGGCTGCAAGTCATGCTGGAAAAAAAACTCCACTCTGAATTTGCGGTAATTAGAAACAAACCAGTGCATTTTCCTTCAGACCAACAGAGAGTAAGTTGCTGACATTTCTTAGATTGAGCCTGTTGCATTTCCATGCCATGGCTCTCAGGATAGGGGCTGGGAGGGTTTGGTTGGATGTCTTGAATTCATTGGTGGGATAAACACCCCACATTAGGTTGTTCAGGCACAAAAGGTGATGTAAAAGCTTCTTCTTCACGGGCAGAGCAAAACAAAACTGCTCCAGGAGCATCATCCCCAGTCTGCTACTGCTGGTGTGGCATTGCCTCTGTGGCTGGGGCACCAGCAGGAGAAGGGGTGAGAGCACCCTTCCTCATGTGCCCTCCCTGGCCTTTTCTCCCTGCACCACCCCTTCCCTTCTGAAGAGGTTGTCAGGAGTCTGAGGAGATGTTTACGGGTGTGTGCAGGTCTGGTGTGCAGGTTAAACACAGCAGGATGTGGTGCCAGCCCCACGTGTGGGGAGGTGAGGAGTGAGTGCAAAGGTTTCAGCCACTTGGGCTGGAGGTGTTGGCATGGCCTGGCAGTGTGAATTCTGTGCCCAGGGGGATGGGGAAGGTGGGAGGTTGAAAGGCTTGAGCTATTTATTAGGTTGCTTTTTCCTAAGGGGTGCCTTGATCCATAGAAGAACAAGCAGAATTCAAGGATTGCAGGAAGAAAGTTATTCAGAATCTGTGAACAGAGGAATGAAAGGGGCAATCAGAAGAGAGGACAAAAATATATCTGACATGTTTTCTTCCTGGCCAAGGTAAATAAAATCTCCATTTTTTTTTTTTTTTTAATGTAAGATAAGAAATATTGAAAAGAATGTCACAAGTTACAGGTAAGTATAGAAATTCCCTTGGGATGGGCTCTTACACAAAATATGTACAGTTCACTAGTAACAAAAATCAGATAGCCTGTATTTATTTTTAATAAAATAATAGAATCATGAAATTATAGAATCATTCAGGCTGGAAAAGACCTCCAAGATCATCTAGTCCAACCTTTACACAAACCATCCACAATACCCCCTCATAAACATATATTTGTGTATGTTTGTGCAGCTGTAAATAGGCATGTGATTGTGTACATACATGTGGGCATGCATATATACCTAAAATAAAAGCCCAGTGTGCATCAAATGAAAAACAAAACGAGCTGCAAAATTATTTAAGGAAAAAAGTGATGAAAGTGGGCTAAAGCTGGGGTAGCAGTATGGTGAGGAGCTATCCCATTGCTTGGAAATATCCAGAAACCTTCTTAAACATTTATCAGCAACTTTTCTAACTTTAGGAGAAGGGCTGGGAGCGCCCCAAAACCATGATTCTTCAGGATATTCCTGTCAGGCAGGAAACCTTGTGAGAGCAGCATTGCTTGCTCTCTGTTCTGCTTCCAGCTCCAGAAAGCACACAGATAAGGAGAAAAATCAAAATAATTGAATATATACAAGACATCCACATTTGTATAAACAACAAGCTTTGAAATGGGAAAAATGAATCGGGTCTTAATTTTTTACGATTTCTTTTTCTCAAACTAAAAAAAAAAAGAAGAAGAAAAAGTCAGGCAGTTCTTATTTTATCCAGACCAGTTCATAAATCCCAAGTCATAAATCCACATGATATCCCGGGCTGCTGGATTTTGCATTTGGAGCTCTGAAAGACTGATAGCTGAAAGATTTATAAAATCCCAGGTAGCCAGAGTGCTCCCTATTGGCTCCACATCTGAGAGGTCCCTGCATCCTGCTTAGCCCAGAAAGCTGGATGTATGGGATATATTGTGCTCAAGAAGCAGCACACCCCCACCCTGCTATTTTCAGATGTGACGAAGGCTAAAAATCTGATCATGTGAAGTGGATGGGCCCTGTTTAGGGACTTTTCTGCACAGACATGGGGACAGCCACAAACTGGGGCTGCCCAAAGACTGCTGCCACCCTCTGCAAAATTACACCATGGTTTGTGTCGTAGATGTATGATTTATCTTGCGTGGTAGACCTGACCATAAACAGCAGAATTGTTTCAGCTGCTTTGAATGTACGCTTAATTTTGCTTCTTGTAATATCACTGAGCAGGAGTGACTGTTCAGTAAGAGCAGGGGATCATCAGCAGGCCAGAAGATGATGATACTTAGAGGAAAACATGACCAGCCCCTCAACAAAAAATGGTACCTGCCATGCCTCAGATTAAATATAGGTTGCAAACAATTCAAAGCAAAATGTCAAAGCAGCAAGCTCACATTTCCCAAAGAGCGCTGAAAGATGATGATGAGAGGTTTATCTCATCAGTTCAGAGGATGTTACACTTGTGACCATGTGTATTGGGGTGAAGATTCCCCAAAACAGACCCTCTGAAGACTGATTTGTGCTATTTGTCTGTATACACAGGATGCTGAAAAAGCGCTTAAAGCCTTCCCTCCCTTACTTTCATCTCTCCCTCCTCAGTGACCTTATTCGAACCTAATACTTTTCTCCAGACTTGTAATGACAGACATTTTTAATATGCTTCTGTTGAATTAATAAAAAGATTTTAAAAATCCCTCTTCTGCAGCTACAAGATTTGTTTTATAGCTGTAACTAACATCGTTGTTACTGAGAAATTAAATGATTTGCTTTATGTTTCATATATTTTTATTCATGATTCTGAATATATTGAAGTCCATGAGGAAAATCCTCCTTCACCCTCCTGGGGAAGGATGGTGGAATCCACCTGGGTTTTGCCTGTTTGGAATTTTATTAGAAGGACATTGTCCAGATAAATTTAGATAATTGTTGTTGTTGTTGTTGTTGTGGTTTGTCTGACTCTGTTAGTGGAAATTAAGCATTGCAATGCTTTATGTTCCCTGTGTGTTGTGAGCATCTCTGTCTTTGAGCACCTTGAGTGGCTTGGCTTGCACACCATGGAGCTGCCTGCCTCCAGCATGCCTCTTCCCCATCCCTGCCTTCACTAGAAACAGTCCTCCTTTAGGAGACCAAACCAAACCAGACATAAACAGACCAAAGCATTTATATGAGGACTAAGTCAAACTCACATCTGGAGCGGTTTTTCTGTTTTTCTTGGTTATTCTTGAAACCCAAAGCTTTCCCAAGCCTGTTGAAGTCCCTCACAGGGTATCATCCCCTTCCTAGGCAGAACATATTTCTTTCTAAACCTCAAACTCCTGTGGACTGTATTTATGCCATATTTCATTATTTCTTACTGCTTCCTACCCTTTATCTCTCTTTCAGCTAGGTTTGAGACATCCTGAGCTCACAGCTGTTGAGTGCAACACCATAGCCAGGGACTGGGCTGCCTACTCTATCCACCCAGGCTTTGTATGGGTGCACCATCATTTAATCCAGCCTGGCCTTGTCCTGCTTCAGGAGGGTGAATTTGCTATATTTTGCCTCTTTGGCATTTCAAGCACCTTTGACAATGGCATTTGGTGCTCCATAGCCACTGATTTCGGGAGCTTTGCTTCTGTGAGTATGCCCAAGTCCCCTGATTTTATCATCTCGAAATGCTCAGATGGGCTTTGCTGGCTGCTCATCAAGAAGATTGGGCTGAAATGAATCCCCTGGTGGAGGGGAACTACCAGAGCAGGGTGAAGGGCAAACACTCACTTGTGTCTATTGATCATCCCCTTCAGTCTGCATTACACTTGTGGTGCCCCTGGAAGGAGGAAGTTTCTTTCTCTTTACAAACAGAGATTTGGGGTTTAGAACCTGATCAAATAATTACGTGTTGCAGTTCGAAATGTGAAAGTCATCTTAAAGTTTCCTTTTATTAAAAGCATCTACAGAGGCTCTTTTCTTATAATTCTGTAACCATTTCACTAATTAAAAATGCTGTGGAAGGACTAGTATTGAGCTATAGAAATGAAAGGTCAATACATGAACAACACTTCATTTGTAAATAATACAGCTCTGTAATCAATTATCTCATTTTCACAGAAGACATATTAATCTACAAGCAAAGAATGGAGACATTTAGAGGATGTACAGAGGGGATCTTTAAATGTTAAATGTTCTTTAGCATGTGCTAAATAAAGAGTTTGACAGAGTGAAAATGTAGCACACAGCACTGACACTCCAGGGAGAGTCTTTAGGTCAAGTGATTTGTACCTTCAAAATAGTTCTCCGTAGCACTGTAAAGGTTCTCCTTTGGTAACAGGGAGGTGGGTTAGAGTTATTTAGGATGTTAATTTTAGCAGGGAAAATACTGCAAAAATTAGAAAAATATAAGGCAAAGAAAAAGGTGCCTATTTTAATGGATGAATCCATTCAATCCAGCCCTTTTTGCACTGACACTTGTTATCTGTCAGCATTGTGAACTGAGTTTTCTTACCCCTAATTTTCCACAGAACCAAGCTGCTGGATGGCAGGTTGGATCTCAGTCACACTTTTGTAAGAAGCTGTGGCCAAGTGCTCTCAATACCCCAGGCATGAGCCAGGAAATGCTGCTCCAGGTAACAAGCATCCCACTGAAGTCCATGTGGGATTGTTTCCTTTTCCATGGTTATAGTGGGAATCCACACAAATTTTAAAATTTTAAAAATTAAAATTGATTTAAAAATTAAATTTGATTTTTCAATGAAAATTTTAAAATGAAATTAAATTTAAAAATTCAAGGGTTTATGGGTGTTGGAGATCCTGTGCATGACTTCAAAGTATCATTAGGGAAAATTACTAGAAGTTCCATTCCCTAACCTAAAAACAGCTTATGTTTTCCATCAGATTGAAAGGAAAGGCTCTTGCCACCTCTGTTGGGAGCTGGGTCACCCTGTATGCTTGTTTACTGAATTTGACAACACAGAGGTGGTAGGAAAGCAGGGGATGGATGTAATTTCATTTTCAGCGTGCCTGTTTCATTTGTCTGTTTGCATTGGATTTGCCGTACATCTATCCCACCCCTGCCCCTCATTTCCAGCTTTAAAATTTCTATCAAATACCTGTTGGGATCTGAGGGTAAAACACCTCACCCCAGCACCCCCAATTCTCCCCACACCCAGTTCTCATCATTCTGTTGATTTCATCACATCTGTCTTGCCCTCCTCCATCCATGGCTGGGTGGGAGGAGACAGGAGTGGGGTGATGGGAACAGTCCCACCAATGTGAGCCCTTGCACAAGGGGAGGGTCTCCCTCCCATTCCCCTTTGCCACAGTCCCCTCTTCCCTCCTCCCACACCTCCTGCCTGCCAAATACATTGCCTAGGCCAGGAGGAGGCTGGAAAAAAAGAAAAAAAAAAAAGAAAAAAAAAAAAGAGGGAATTTTTTTCAGCACACTTCACAAGCCAAAGTGGACCTGGGAAGGGTGGAGGCTGGGGAGTAGATGCACTCTTTGGCATCAGTGGGACTTAAGGCTGACTCTAATATTTTTCCTCGCTCCCCTCTGTACTCTTTTCACAAACAGAAATACACACTTGTCACATGTTGATTGAGCGAGGCGCTATCCCAGCTCCCTCCCACATGATGGGGGTGGGACCAGAGCAGAGCCAAGACCACCAACACCAGCAGTGTGAAGGAGGAGAGGGCAAGCCAGGAATTTAGAGGGGCTTGATCCCCTTCTCTCCATTTGGCTGATACCAAGGTTAAATCACCAGCAGCAGCAAAGTCTTCATGAAAACCTTTCCTGGCTCGTGCAGCAGGAAAGCTGGTTATGGAATTGGCACTGCCAAAGGAATGGCCCATAGTGAGGTGGCAAGGCAGGAGCCCTGTCTGCCTCATAATAGATATTGCAATGAAGTATGAAGATATTTGCTTCTTCTTTAAGAACAAAACTTAGGTTAAGATGGAAAAAAAATTAAAAAGACCCCTAAGCCTAAATATTTCCAGGTTTGCTCACCCCCGTGGGTTTGGTGCACTCTGTAGCTGCTTGACCTGCAGGGCCTTTCAAAGCTCTCTGCGAGTCTCTGTGCCAAAATAAATGTTACTTTACCATCAAGTAGGCAGAAGAATGAAAACCGTAAGATGTGTGAGTGAGAAAAAAAGAGCCCGAACAGGAAAACCCCTTTCTTCTGTTTAAAAGTCCTGGATGATCAAGGCTGTACTGTTCACTCTGATTTAATCAGCTTGCAGATACCCAAATACACATCCAGCCATGGAAAGTGCTCTCCCTTTGATTCCAGCAAAATCCTTTCTAATTCTCTTTAAATGTTCCAGGGCTTTTTGAAATGATTGCTATCAATGCCAACCAAATGCTTTAGATCTCTTTTTTTTTCTTTTTTTTTTTTTTTTTTTTTTTTTACTTTGCCTGTCTTCAAGTACTTGCTTTATTTCTATGCAGCCCAGTTACAGCTGTACATGGAAAAAGTATCTAGAAAACAGGTCTGGTTTGCTTTAGCCTTTATGCCATATAGAGTTAGACATTTTAACCTTCTTTACATTTACTTAGTTGCTTTAATATGATTTCTGCAACCCCTATACTTTCTTTTTTCCATATAATTTATTAAATATTTATAATACAGTAGCCCATACACATTGCATAGGTTGGATTTTTATTACATTAGGCTTGACATAGCTATCTAGTAAATCATAAGTCATGCTCCTCCTAAAAGTTAAAAACCAAGATTGTTCAGCTGAGCTTGGACTGAATTTATGAGGGATCAGCTCAAAAAAAAGCTAAGATGGTTAAAACAATAGATAGACTTGTTTAACCAGAAAAAGATCTCTGAAATTGCTGGATCTGCAGTGTTTACCCTGGGTAGGAGCACCAGGACATGAACAATATGCTTGGGAGTCCAGTGCAGCAGCTGTGGGTGCTGGTGACTGCTTATGCCAAGGCATGGTCAGCAGCTCTTGCAGCCACCATGAGAATGCTGCTGCTTCTTCTGTCACCGCTGCTCCCTCCCCTCCCTCCCTTCCCTCACCAAACCATGGCTGTACGTGATTTCTCCCCAGCATCAGCCTGCATCCCCTGCTACTGCACTGCTGCCTCAGGCACTCCATGCCAGTATGGGAAAAACCCCTCCCTCAGTCCAGCCCAGCTGAGTGGTGGTGCCTCGAGCGAGGGTAACATCCCTAGCACCTGGAATCTGCTGTCCTCAGGTAGGTTTGGCCAGATGTGTGCTGGTTCCCAAGCTTAGACAGAAAAGCCTCTTCTGGGCTTCCTTCCCAAAGGGATCATTTTTGCAGCTAATGTTCCTTCATGCACTTCATGTCTGTTATGCTGTTTTTAAAGCACAGCTTTCCAGCAACTGGGGAAGAAATACACTCCCCACTCTGCCACGCTTCCTTCGCCCAGCTCGGCAGCAGGAACCGGGTCTCACCCGCCTTCCTCCAGATAAACTTTCTCTGTGGAATGAAAAATGGACATTTGTGTTTCAGCAGACCATAAAAATGCCTTTTGAAAACTTTTCAAGACTTTTCCAAGCTGGAGCTGCCTTGAAAGGCTTCAGACCACATTGCCATATGGATTGGTGGCATATGGTTTAATGCACGCAACACTGCTGTTCCTGCGTCACCACCCTCCCCTTCCACGACAGGGCCAGCCATCCTGCAGGGATCAATTCACTTTAGGATGGTCCTTCACGTATTTTTGCACTTTCTCCAGCTCAATGCTGGAGCTTTCTTCAGTCACTCACACCATTTATATTCCCAACCAGCCAGGTACCAACAAAGTAACATGCACAGAAACAAGGGGCCTCTTCCCCACCCCATGCATGTTTGTTTTTATTTCCTCATTCAAAAACTTCCACTGGAAGCATTTAGAAGCAAAAAAATGCGTATTCTGCTCCAGCTGGAAAGTTGCTTTTTATTTCTTTGATGGAAAGACTTTTAGGACATTTGACTTTTTTCTCCTCTTTCCTCTCGTATTCCACACCTTTTGGAGTGTTAGGATGACAGACGCTCATGATGCTGCCACTTCTTCCATCGCTATTCCTCCACTTAATCTGTCCCCTTGATGAGCCATAGGCATGTGAAATTTGTCCTCAATATGAGCTTGTATCCTTTGCTGCTGCTCTGATGCCTCATGCTCCCCATCCCAGTACATCCCAGTGATACATCCAGCTCTGAATAAAACCCCTCTGGAGTTAAATTTTTTTTTCTAAACTTCTTTATTTTTTAAACTCCTGTTCCTCTCCTTCCTTTTCTCTCGCTCCCTTAATTTTACCTTGCTTTTCCCACACTGAAAAACCATATATGAAACTATATGAAGCAGTATATTTTCCTCTTTGTGTGGTTTCAAAAATAAAACCAAGACTAATTGAAAAAGATGATGGAACACTTTATTTAGGAGGAAGGTAGGAGGAATTCTTATTTTTCTCATCTTGAAAATTCTCTCCTAGCTGCTGGGTTGGGTTTATATTAACTTACACCACATAACATAAAGAAATTGCAGACCATGGTCCAGCTCCCCACATTTTTGCTTCAGACTGCCCAAACACTACCCACAAACAGACCACAAGAGTACAAGATATTTATGCCCAAGGGATTTAATGTTGATCTGAGAGAAAACTGCTATTTGCAGGTGGAGTTGTTCAGGTAAGCAACATATGCAGTTGCAAAAAAGAGCAGGTAGCCAGACTGTGGAGGAAAAAATAAATTATGATCTTTACCAACAACAAGAAGAAGCAACCAAGAATACTCATCAACAGAACATCAAGGTGAAATGACACCAGACAAGTCTAATCTGTAGGAAAACTGTCTTTCAGGCAAGATTTCTACTGAAGTTCAGGCTGAAATTTTTGTTGAAAGCCAAGCAGGACATTTTGATTTCCCCCTCCTCACCTTCCCCTTACTGGGCATGAACAAGTGCTACTCAGGCACCCATTTCCCAGAGCTCTCCTTCTTCACTCATAACAAATACACCTTTTTTGTAGTCATTTAAAACCAGTACTTCAACAAAAAAATCTCAAGCTGAAGTTAAAAATAGGAAGACAGTAAAAAACCTGCCCCTCCCAGTCTTAACAGGATAAGAAGGACTTGTTGATACACTTGTGTCCCACACATGAGCCTTGCTGCTCATGTTTTGCACCATCCAAATGCCATATGTGAAACTCGACTGTTTTCCTCTCCCTTTTCCCCCTTCCCCTGCTTTTTTAAAATAATTTTGTTTGGTTCAAGAAAGAGGGTAGATGGGCTTTCACTGAAATCTCCATTGACCATCTTGAGAGTAGATTTTCCTGCCACAGACTCGTGACCCATCATATCCCATTGGTCTGGGACCAATGTGAATTTTTTGGACCATATTTGTCTCCACATTTTTGCTGCTACAGGTTGTCAGTGTGTTACCCCTCTCAGAGGTGATATATGGCACATGCTTGAACCTGGCTGCAGAATACATTTCCATGGTGTAATACACAAAGAATAAACAGGCACTCTCTGTTTTCCAAACCTTCAGGAGAGGCAGCTCCTATGGGCTGAATATTTCTTTATTTCCACATACCAATCTCCCCTTGCTTTCATTCTGCCAAAGAACGTTTCTATCTTACCACATCTCCTGCAAAAAAAAGTTTAATGAGAGAAGGTCTATGTGGGTAATGCATAACTCCTTTAAAATTTATCATATCTGGGGTTAAAAAAATAAAAGATCCTTTTTTTCCCCCCTTATAAAAGGGGATTTTATATCCAAAGACACAAAGGTAATACTCTTTGCATTATAGCTTCAATATTTTTCTTTTTTCTAACCCAACAATGGTGAAAAGACGTGATTTTTACATGCAAATAGGAAGAAAAAGGCTGAACACACCATGGGAACGTGTTTAAGAAGTTGATTTATGTTTCATACTGAGCCTTACACCTGCAGTTCAAGCAAAACTCAACTTTGCCGCCCCACAGAGTCTAGTTTATTAGGTATCAAGGAGTCACAAGAAGCCATGTAATTAAAACTGTAATTAACTGGAAAAGGAAAGTGCCACCTGAGTTTTGAGAGGCTGTCAATTTTCTTTCCATTACAGCTTTCCTTCTGCTTCTTTTGTCTATAGGGTGCGTTTTTCCCTCATCTTGATAAAGAAAAACAAATTTGGCTTTTTTTCCCCCCTCTCTTTATTAACTGGAGAAGCCACCAAATTCTCTTATGTTTTTGCTATCGGGAAAAAATCGAGGCACTCAGTTTTGGGCTCGGATGCAGGTTTCTCTCAGCAGCATTTGCAGCTGTGTTTGCCAACAGGTGTCAAGTGTGGTCCAGGCGGAAAAAAAAGCCCTGAAATGTCCTACCGGCGCGGGGTTAGCCGAGTTCAAAGCCTATTTTAACAAAACATAATCAATGCCCTTTAAAAAGGGGACTGGAGGTGCCTTGTTAAAATGCATGACCTCGCTGCAGCGGGCAAGCCAAGCACCAGGCGTCCCTGGATCCAGCACGTTCCGCGGAGACCACCGCGGAATTTCTGTGGGCAGGACAAGGCCACACGCAGCAAGACAAAAACACGTCTGGGAGAAATACGAGGTGACGTGATGAACTTTGTCAAGCAGAGAATTTAAAAGTGAAAAGGGGACCAATCCCCTGGCAAAAATAAAAGGAAGTCTCCCAAGGATTTGGGTGAGATGTGTGGACAGTCCTGTCCTACCTCTGCCTCATGCACCCACTGGGAGCAAAGTCCTGGGGAATTAGAAAGAAGTGCTGGAATAAACAGATAATTCTTTGATAAGATTTAAAGAATAGAAGACTTAGGTAAAACATAGGTAGTAAAACATAGTTGAAGAATAATTACCTAAAAGGATAAAATGATGAGAACAAAGATAGGATCTATCCTAAGGTTCATTACGAGGGAGATTTATGAACATATAGAAAATTTTGCAGAGGAGATGTTTGTCTTAGGCTGGTTCATGAAAGGGGTGAGTGACATTCTTCATTTTCCATTTAACGGGTGACAATATCCCATCAAGTGAAGTACCATTCTTGGAAAGGGAAGTTGTTATTGTAAAAAGCAATTTTTCTTTGGGGTCATTCTGATAGGTTTAGGGTCTTTTCCCCCAGCCTTAATTATTCGTATCTTCTTCCCTCCTGAAATAGCCCCAGCTTGCAAGTCAAAGGTCTTGGGACCCTCTGGGTTTGAAGGCAGATCTCGATCAGCACTAATTTGGGGAAGTGAGCCGGAGGTACCTGCAGCAGATGACACACAGGGCTCAGCTTCTTATTCAGCTACAAGTCAGCAGGGGCACCCCCTGACCATCTGTGGTCTATAAATTACAGTAACACCGGCACACACTGCTTGTAAATCACCAAAGAACAGGCTTTACCTTATGACACATTACATGAACCCTGTTGGATATTCCAATAAACTCCCATAAACCATTTGATATAAACTCTGGATTATGTTTCTTTGGGGGGCAGGAGAAAAACCTGGGCTTTTCTGCACTTGCACGAACTTCTTGTGGGTGAAATGAAGATGCGGCCTGAGCTGTGTTGTGTGTTTATGCCCCATGTTTTCCTACAAAAGAGATTTCCTCCTCTCTGCCATCACTATTACCATAAATATTTCACTTTCCAAGAGTGCATCAGCCTTGAGGTGACCAGGCCATTCTTCTGAAAAAAGGAAGACACTGCTCATTTGAAAAACGCAGTTTTATGTGAGCCTGCGTGCCTCCATCCTTGCTGCACCAAGCACAGGTGGGTTAACAGGAGAGGCTTTCCCATGTCCTTTCCTCTTGGAGGAGCAAGAAGATCCAGCACATGACCTCAAGCCTTTGGATATCTCTTCCCTGACATGATGGAACCCACGTCTGCAAGGATACAGTGTGAGCAGATGTTTTGGCACATGGCTGTGTGTTCCCACAGGACATGGCTGGTTGGGACCACAGAAGCTCTGCCAAGAAACCTGGCACTTGACTTCAAACTTCCTCCAAAGGCTTGACAAAGGACTGCTTTTGAGAATTATATCAGTAATATATTATAATTTATAAAATAGATATATAAAAGACATAATATATAATCTATATAATCTATATAATATATAATATATACGATTATAGATATTATGACATCTATAATATATTATATATTATATATTATATATAATATATTATAATATAATATATTATGATATATATTATGACATATACAATATATCTAATATATAATCTATATATATTATGATATATATAATATATAATAATATAACAGCATTTAGCCTGTCATCTGTGGAAAAAAATAATCTGTAAAACAAGTTATTCATAATGTGGGGCATAGGCCAAGTGAAATGTTATTTTTTCAGCTTTTTTGCTGACTGTGAACAACCGTGGGCTGTGGCATAGACGGCCTGCAATGGCTGTGTCACAACTTTTTGGCAAGTTCCTGAGCTGAAGCCGAAATCACAGCCCCTCCCAGGAGGCAGTGGGAGCCCTGCAGCCACCTCACTCATGCACAGCAAAGTTTCCTAAGGCGACATTGTTTTTATCTGGGTTTCTAAAAGCTGCTGGAGCTGGGTGCTCGTCACGATCCGCGTGGGTGTGTGGGCGTGTGGGCGCACACCTGCATCAGCACACGTTTAAAGTCATCATTTAAAGGGCAGCTGCAATCAAACTGGTCAGATATTCCCCCCCTCATGGAGACAGGCAACCAAGGCAACCATGACTGCCTCCCCCAGGGGCATTGGGATGAACTCAACTGTCTGTAGACATCAGAGAATCCACATCTGCAAGAGCAACCCACAGGGAGCTACCATCCCCTGATTCCTCCACTTGTGAGCATAGAGTTAATTAATGCTCAGGACCACCAGCCTTGCATGATCCCTGTGCTGCCCAGCAAGGCTGCACCTGACTGAAACATTTTGAACAGTCTCTGGAGCAATTTTCAACTCACCAGAAGTGTAAATTTGTAGCATTTATTGAATCTAGGTTGGGCCTGTCTAGTTAGTTTAGTTTCAGAAAAATTGGTGAATAAAATGAAGTTGACTTTTAAATCTATTTTGCTCCGAAGAAAACCCACTTCTATTTGAATGTTACATTAAATTTTCCTGGAGGAAAAAGAGACAGTTTAATATAGAAATATAATTAATCTTTATCAGCACGTAAAAGTACTCCATGATTTTCAGTCAGGGAATTTTGACTTTGTAAACTTTTAGATTTATAAGTAATGTATAAGGAGCATTTTTGGCAGTGTTTTTCCATCCAGCAAGCGAACCAAAACCCCACAGTGAGGCAGTGGAAAGCCCTAAATCAGGTCTGGGCACCGAAGCTCTACTGGGCTCATCCATGAAGTCCCCCCATGGGGGGTTCCCGACCATTCAGCCTCCTCCTTTACCTTTCCACAGCCTTCTCCATCAGTCCCTTTCTGTGCACTCTGACAAGAAGAAGTGATAGTGCTATTGCTGGTTTTTAACAAGATTTGGAAAGCGTTCAAGTGCCTGACTAAGTGGTTGGAAACAAGGAAGCAGAAGGATGTTTTGGCATCCTGCGATGTGTGCATGAAGAGCACAGACACAAACACATTGAATGCACATACTGTAAAACAAGATAACAAGGAAAGTACAAACTAATAAAAGCCTATTAAAACATGGTGGAGGCTATTGCTGCTCGCCTGCATGCCCACGTATTTAAAAAACAAATATTTCATGTGAACGTGCAATTCAAACATGACTGATCACAGATATAACTTTCAGCAACCTTTAAATGCATAATGCCATCCTGTAATTAATGTAGCCTATCCTGAAATTTGAGGGATTTATTGATACTGGCAGAAACATTTGCAAATAACTTGGGGAAGTTCATGACATACCTTTTGTCTCAAGGGATTTCATTCATTTTTTCTCTTTTTTTTTTTCCCCCAGCTACCATCAATAATTTCATTCAGAGCCCTTACCATGTGACGACAAATGCTGTTGGAAATCCTCAGCAGAAAGTTTGAAGAAAGCACCAGCATGGAGAAAGAGCCTCATTGTGTTTTTATTTGTTTTGTTCTCTTTCACTTACAGTGAAATATATATAACCGTGTCCAAGGGGATTGCTCTTGAGGTCTCAAATGAAAAAAAAAAAAAAAAAGCAAAAAGCAGGCCATAGGCATAGAAAACAGCAGAAGGGTTTTATTGAAATTTTCCAGGAAAATCTATGGCCATCCCATTAGTTCCTGCCTGAGCACAAGGTAGGCCTCAGCACTGGAATGTTACCTATTGGTATGAGCAGACACAGAAGTGTGGAGGTAACACAACATTTGTAAGGTAAGCTAACATAGCTGGGTGAAAAAATGTTTGCATAAAGCCCTTTCCTGGAGAAATGTAGGTGTCAACACTCTCATCTTGGGAAAGGTGCTGTTTTGAGGGGTTGACAAGGGGTAAGACAAAAATCCCAATACTGTGGCACATGTTCCTCTTGTTCTACAATTGCTGCAACTGCAAAACTTGGCCATGACCCTACAGACTCGTATTTAAAATTCCTGCAATAACAAGGATAAGAAATACCCTCGTTATTGAACAAATAGAAGGGATACATAGGAAAAATATAATTTTTCTAGAAAGGGTTTCAATACCTGAGGTCTGCCCAGTGCCAGCACACAGTCACAGCATCCAAAGCATCAGATGGCTGGCTATTCTGCTGTTACCAAGCTGCAGCTATGTAGGTTAGTGGAGCGAGCTGGCACGTGTTCCCCCTCGCCTGATTTTCACATTTCTCCGTGGTTTCTCTCAATATTATAAAGAATTTCTTATGTGGGACTATTTTATCATCAGGAGTGTTTTTGCCTGTGAATAGGATTAGTGTGATAGACACACTCATAAAATTAAACATGGGAAGGCAAAAGAATAACATTTATTTTAGGAAATTGTTCAGGATTTTTTTGGTGTTGTTTGTTTTATTTTGCTTTGATTTTTAAAAAAATCTCTTTTTTTTTTGGTATTTATTTTCTTAGGGTCTAAATTTGAGGTATTCCTGTCACTTAACATGTAAATCAGCCATTGTACAGAAAAAGAGCCAGCAATACCTGGGAAAGTTCCCCAAAATGTGCTTCTCTGTTACTTGTTTCATTGATTTGAATGCACTGGGTGCATTTCAAACAGCAAGCAGAGACATGCTGAGGTATGAATGGCTCTTCTTCAAATACTGGGGGGTAAACCAAGCCATCCCCATGGCTTCTCCAGCCCTTCCACCTGCTTCCCACTGTGCTGCATTGAGTGGCCTGGTTTCCTCACACTCTACTCTGCCACATCATCAACATTTCCAATAAAGCAGTGCCTCCAGCTCAATGTCCACAAGCCCCCACTCCAGTAAACTGGGGATTTGTTTTTGTAGGGAAAAAGCATCATTTTGTGCTTTCTGCTGTGTTTAGGGAGAGAGAAGGTAGGTGGTGGCCAAATGGAACATGACACTTTTCCCCTCCAAGGCTGAGGAGGAAAAATTTGCAAATCAGGAACATAAAAGCTTCTCACTGATTCCTGTCTGGCTCTTGTGGAGGTGGGCTGACCAGCCAAAATGGGCATCCCTCTTCCTGTGATTGGCAGGAGGGCTCCTGGCTGCCCTGAGAGATGAGAGAGCTGTGCTGACACTGAGGTTGGGAAGGGTTTATCCCACCAGCAGTGTGTTCCCACCCCAAAATGGACATTGGAAGCTGCCAGGGGAATAATCACATGTTGATATTTTCCACCTCTCACATGTTGATATTTTCCACCTCTCATGGAAGAATCAACTTAAAATAGGAATTAAAAATGGGATTTAGCTTCTCACCTTCTCCCACTCTTTTCATCTGGTTTTATATATTTTAGTGTATCTACAGACAATAGTTAAAAAATACTTATGGTGTGATAAGCCATCTCTCCAGCTTGTTTAGGCACCTGACCTCAGGTGCCTTCAGGGTGAAGCAGTGTATAAGGATGTGAACAAAGTCACCATCCAAGGTGCCTGCAGAAAGCAGACAGCAAATGGGATTGACCAAATCAGTGCCTCCCCTTCCTACAACTTTCACATGAGAAATTTTTCTTTTGGCTTTTCTTCCAGCAGGGCCAGGGATAAAACTGATGCTGTTTCAGGTAATAGAAAAAAAAAATAAATCAGCTAAATCAAGCCATGATTGTGCATTTGTGTTGCAGGCAATCTCGATGCTTTTCCCACTGGGAGTGGAGCTCTGTACCCCAGCCCAGATTTCTCCCAGCCTCTGTCCCCACGCACCAGGAGAGCCCCAAAACCCCCCCAAGCAGCATGGTGGTGCCACCATCAGAGGGTTGAAGCTGTCAGCTGCAGGGATGAAGAATTTGAGGTTGGCTGTCGGAGCACTCCGAGCTCGGGAGGGGTTTGGAGAAATGCAAGCTGGGGTTACATAAAACACTGACTCACGCTGAGAAATCACGAGTTTTGAAAGTTTCAGCTGAGGAATGAGCAAAACCTCAAGCTGCATGTTGCTTACAAATCAACAGGAACTGGGGGATGCTGGGGACCTCTGAAAATCTGGTCTTGGCACAGGGTTTTTTGATGTTCTGCCGCTAATCCCGGGAGGAACTGAGAGCCACGTACACCTGTCAGGGGGAAAATATGGCCCTTTGTTATTTCAAGGGAAATCAGAGTAGGCATTTCAACTTCACCCATTGGAAAGAACTCCTTAAGACAGAGCAAACAGAAGTTAATTTTTCCCTCTTTTTTTTTTTCATGCCACTGTGTATGATATTAAAAAGTACATCATCCAGAATATATACTTTTTGTCGGGGTATCTAAGCATGCAAATCATTTTTGGTTTCATTTACTGGGCAAAAACAGTTGTGGATTTTGACAGTCTGTGTTGGTCTATGGTTTCTGTGAAAGCCTGGATGTGGTTCTTCCTGGGGGATTATGGGTTACTCAAATTGTGTCCCGTTTTACAGGTAATTTGTGTGCCACAAAGATGGTGTGTACATAAGAAGTACAAGAAGCAAAAGAAGTACAAGACCGAGACTTCCTGCCATGTGTTAGAAATACTGGCCAAAATCATTTGCACTGTGATATTTAAATCAGACTTTTAAAATCCCTGGTTAGAGACATATGCAAGTAGTTGATTTTTGGATTCTTTACAATTTTCTCTCTCTCTCTCTCTCTTCTTATTTATGGTAGGTACTCAGCATCTCTCTCTCTCTCTCTCTCTCTCACACACACACACACACACACGCACATAAATTATTCAGGGGCTTCAATAAAGCACTGGTTGCCTGATTGTGTTTGTCCAAATTTGAAAATAATGTTGCCTGCTATCAAGCCTTATTTCTCTTTTCTCTCAGTCACAGTCTCTCTCTCTCCCCTCAAACACACTGATGGAAAAAAATGAAGATGTGCAGATGGGCTGTTCATTTTCAATCAGGTTGCTGTTTAGATATGGCATTCAGGAAAAGAAGGGTGTTAGAAACAGTTGCACATGAGGCATCCCAAGCATCGTGTTTGGGCTGCCTCTGCATCACTGAAGTGTTGATTATCCATCCTAAGCAGAGCCATATGAGGCCAGAGGAAATTTAGTTAATGGAGAAAAAACTATTGGCAAATTGCATGCCTTTCAACCTTGCACAATGGGATAAAAGAAATGTGGATTAGTGCTGGGGTCAAAGTTTTTATTATGTGAAGTACTAGATGTGCAAGTGCCTGAGTTTCAGATGTAAAAAAAAAATGGTGTTAAGTGTATAAATACACACAGATGCATATATATATATGTGTGTGTGTGTATACATACAAAACATTTATATAAATATTTATTTGGGCCTTTTTGTCTTGCAAAGCTCCCTTCAACACACTCCCAGCTAATTTCTCAGTCTGCATTGCAATTACTAACAATTAAATCACCTTATAAACTTTTGCAGTGACTAACACCACATCTATGCTTTTTGGCACTCCATGGTCAGAAGTTGTTTTAGCAACAGCGGTATGTAAAGCAGACACAGTATTTGTGAGGCTCAGAGCCCTTAAAAAATCATTCCTTTCTCTCTGGGCTATCGACATTCCTGAGCACTCACGATGCAGCTGCCGAGCCGCTGGACAGCCCACATATGGCTGTGTGCTGAACAATAGCAACTCCTTGTTGTTCTTGTTATAGGCATCACCATATGTGTTTATTAGAAACAGCAATAAAATGAAGACGGGCTTCTCCAGCTATCCCCGCTGCTTGGGGAAAAGAAAAGCAAGGGAGAGATAAAATCAGAGGGTCTTCCTCAGCTTTGGGGAGCTGGGCAGTGGGGTGGTGCAGTCCCACTCTTTACAGAAGCATGGGTGTTTATTTATTGGTAACACTGCCTAATAACTACTGGTCCTGTAAATGGACTTTGAACCTAAATTCTTTCATTCCCTTTTATTAGAGAACTGCTGGTAACTTGGAAAAACTGAATCCTGAAAGTGTTGGCATCTGAAGTTCTGTTCCAGTGGGGCCGACCTGTAAACAACTTTCCAGGTCAGGAAGGAGGAACATCCCAGCCCTTTCCAGAGCTTTGGATGAGGACCACACTTGTCATACACTCCCATCACAAACAGATAGTGTAGGATCACCCTCCTCATTGGGCTGCCTTCAAAGTATGTTCAAATTACAGTACTTTCTGCTGGGGATTCAATAATTTTCAGATGGAGGGGTTGAGGTGGGAATCAGGAGCCAAAAAAACCCCACAGAAATGGTTTAAAGCTGTTTTGATATCAGTGTAAAGACAAAGAAGTCCTAGGGAAGGGGTGTTCAAAGTTGAAAGTGGAGATTAACTAAGAAACTCAAACCAAACATCTGAATCCTCACATGTTCCAGGTTCTGTACTATTTCTTTATGCATGCACTGTTTGCTATACTTTAAAGCAAGAAGAGAAGAAAAAGGAAGTTTGTGAGCAAATCCAGCAGTTAGTAATGTGATGTATCTCAATATGTAGCATAACACAATTTTGATATCCCTGATTGTTATAAACTGTATTCAGACACATGGGAATCAATGGGATTGAGTAGTTACACCCAAAGAGAGATGTATGATCCATATTTTTCATGTTCAAATTTTGATATTTTCTTGATAATTAGTATTTTCCTACTCGTTGTCTTTTAAGACCAAAATAAAAAAATTTGGCCACTGTAAAAAAAACCCAAAACAAACAACCAAACAAACCAGCAACAAAAAATGAGTTTAAAAAATGAGTTTTCAATTATGACTTTTATTGATTTTACTGTGACCTTCTAGCTATGGTAAGAATGCCATTTCCACTCTTACTTGACTTATTTTTTATTTCCTACCCATAAAAGTAAACAGTTCTAGACGATGTTTTACATCCTTGAAAAGTTCCCAAAACAGGATTTTCCACTGAGGCTTCAATTCCCTTGTGTTTCATTTTCCTTTCTTTCCTTTCCTTTTTTTTTCTTTCTGTAGCACAAATCAATTTTGTGACTCCACCAAAACTGCAATGCTAAATTCTGTTATCTTTAATTGCATTGCTACCAGACCAAATTGTGTAGTAACTTGAACCTCAGCACAGTCCCTGCCTTATTCCCCATTTGCTCATAAGTTACTTTTTACAAGCTATTTTTTTCTATCCTCAAAAATTCAAACTACTTTTTCTTTTGGACGAGCCCATCTACTACTTCTCCACTTATCTGTTTAGAAATATTGCTGTATTGGTCTCACACCGTTTGATAACTTTTGCTTGAATGGCTCTTTGTCTTGGTTCGTTTTGTCAGAAGTTGTTTTTCAGCAAGCACCTTCAGTTCTGCTTCCTTTCGTTTATTGTCTCCTGAAATATCAGCATGTGCATTAAAAATAACCTGTTTATAACTCTTGAAGGGCAACAATGGATCAACAGCTTGTTGTACTTGTTTATTAGCAGTAATCCCCATTCTGCACCTACAAAAGACAATCAGGGCTTTGCCACTGAGTGAAATAAAAGCAGCATGAGACCATATGGTTCTTGTTAAACAAGCCTCATCTTCCTATTGTTGATACTTATCTCCAAAATAAAGTATTTCTGCAGAAAGCATATTCCCATAGTATATTCTCTTTCCAATGACCAGCTGGTTGCCAGTTTGTTATTTGCACTGCAGTAGACCACTTTCATCTATTTCTATTTCAGTCCAAGAACACCATTTGTACATTGTCCAACTTGGAAATGTTAATCTGACACCATTGGTCACGGGCCTTTTAACTTCAAGTGGCAAACTTCCAGCTAGCTGCCAGTTGAGTATTTACATTGGAATGTTTCTTAGCCCAGAAATAAACTATTTGCTCTCCATAAGCATCAGCAACATGCCAATAATTTCTACAACACATATGTAGAAAGGTACAACCTACTCCACTTTGCTGTTGTCTCCTCAATAACCTCCTAAGTAGCTCCCTGGGGAGATGCTGCCTGTCTTGAGCCAAGATAAATGCATCTATTTCCCTCTCTATGCAAGAACATAATTTTTATTTACATCCACGGAAGTTACACATGCATATTAAACAGCGAGAAGCAGGACCAAAGTTAGGATGGTTGGGCAGGACTCTCACAGATTCTCCCAAGACCCTGGGCTGCCATAAAAGCTGAAACACCTGGAAGACCCCAGTGCAGAAATATCCAGTTGCTTTGGCATCATCCAAAGCTCCCTGCACTCAACCACGAGAGCAGTGTTCAGGAAAGAGGCAAAACACTGCATGTGCTTGAATGCAGTTTTCAGAAAGCAGAGTGGCATGAGTCTCATGGGATTTTGCTTAGGAGATTGCTATTACTTCCAGCAATAGAATTTAGGTTTCCTGAAAGAATATTATACTTTGAGCTCCTTTCAATGAAGTAAAAAAAGGAGGCAGGAAAAAAAAGTTCTGCTTAGTTCTGTGATTTAACTTAAGGAATGTTACACAGTGGCAAGTGTGTGTTTCTTGTACTTTGTTTGACTCTGTTAAAATAAAACATTTCCTTTTTACATATTCCTGCGATGACCTGCGGATGGGAGAGGCTAAAGCAAGACTTTAATGAGTTCAAACTGTAAACTTCATGAATAGAAACCTCCTCTCTTAAGGAAAAAAGAATAGGGACATTAATGTCCTTTGTTTTTCCTATTTAGTCAGATAATATACCCATCAACTTTTGTATTAATTTCATTGCTCCAAATAAAAAAAAATAAAATAGCAGTTTACAGGAGAATTACCAAGGGACCCTACAGAAGTACTTTAACAAAACCTCAGAGGATTAACTGAGACATATAACACAGATTATTTCTTAGCACCTACCCGTGCATTTAGCTCAACATCCCCATCCACCTCACAACTGGAAGGAAAATGAGGGTTAAAATGAAAATACTGGCCAGCATGAAGAGCAGCATCCTGAAAATGCTTGTTATGTGAGCTAGGAGAAAGTGTTCACCCCACATCAGGCTGGACTCCCTCCAAGGCTCCCAGACTCTCCTCCAGAATCCAGAACGGAACAGGGAGAATTTTCACTGTTAGGGACATGATTTACAAAGTGGTTTTGCATCTTAAAGGCTCAGATGCTAAAAAAATTCCCTTTGCCATAGAAGTCATGTAAGAGGGGCATTTCCTACCCACCTACATGACTGGACAGAAGAATGATGACTCTCACTGTTGTAAGAAACTCCAACACCTTGGGTAAAACTCAGCTGTAGTGTGAAACCAAGGACTCCTGTTTCCAGCGCTGCAGCCCACTTGCTCCTGCAGTCAATGTGATTTCTATGTAAGACAGAACAATTTTAACTCCTTTGCTAAAGTCCCACTGCTTGATTTTTCTGTACCCTCAGCATTCCTTTGGGTGGATGAAACATATACAAGCATGTAATCATCTACTGTGCATCAACATTTTGACAAATATACGTTTTTCTTACCTCACCTAAGGCTCCTCTTACAATCAAATGAAGGCGAACAAAATATTTTGACGTCTCGAAATACATTGTCTTTTCTGGGAGAGCAAATAAATAGACCTGACAAAAAATAATGTCATAACAATCAGCAACTACAACTTGATCCTTGCTGCTGTAACTTGAAACTTGTAAGAGAAGGTTAAAGTAACCAAAGTCTGAATTCCTGGCCACTATAACAGCATCTACTCCTTTTGTCTTGGTGCTTTTCTCCATGTCTAATCCTACTTGGGGTAATCCCTGAGCTTGATACGATAGCCAAGTACTTCCCCAAAATGATGATGAAAATTTGACCATTGGAAATGAGTCTTGTTGACTCCAGTCAAGCAATAAGAAACAGGAGCAGGCAGAACTGCAGACCAGGGGAGGGTGCTTGGACACTGAGGGAAGAAAATCAAAACCCTCTGGGAAGAAATCCCATCAGGGAAAAACAAGAGTCTGCAAAAAATGTAACAGGCCTGAGCAGAATGATGAGGAGGCTTGGGAAGAACCCCAAGGACACCAGAGAAAAAAGGTTGAGCTGTTGAAGAAAGACTCAGAGAACTTAAAAAGAGAGGCCTGGGGCTAATCTTTCTGCTGGTTTATTTTTTCCCCCTGTTTATTTATTTGCTACAATTCAGATTTTAGAGCAATTAGTAAAATATCATGCAAATATTCCCTGTGTGACTGCACATGAATAACTTTAATTTTGCTAAACATTTGTCTCGTTCCAAAATACATCTGCTGTTTGCATTAAGATAATCTGCTGAAATATTGGGAAGTAAATTACAGTTTTTATAAGATATTTATGAAACATCTTCTTATTTGTATACTAAATATCTTTGACTATCTCGGCCTGGTTTTTTGGCTGCCATTTGCCTTCCCCAGGAGCATCCGTGCCCTGTTTCAATTACAGACTGGGCTAAGTACCATCTTGTGGAAAAGCTCCAATTGGCTGGGAATGGCTCAGTGTACACTCATAACAGGCTGTTATGACAAAAAAAATAAAAAAAATCCGACCCAAAAACAAAATACAAGGCTGCACACGTGCACAAATTACACGGTTTTGTAGAAATTCTGATGCAACATCACAGGAATATGTGTCCCTCCACTCGGATTCTTCTATATATGCCCTTATGGAGAAACAACAATTAGGCTTGGAAACTGCTCCCAGTCCCTGCTTGGTGAGCACACAGCATACAGGGAAGTAAATTAAATCCATTTTTGACTGTTTCATTCTCTCAGGGTTGTCCCAGTCTCTTCTCATGCAGAGAAGTCCTAAGGGGTTGGTTAGTATTGCCTCAGCCCAGCTGAGTTTGTGTGTAGCTCTGTTTCCAAGTTTTCAAAGGAGATGTGAAATATCAGGTAATTTCTTATCTTCCAGCACTGAATTTCAGGTAAGGACCAGTCCTCATAACCCTAAGGGATGCCCCCAAGAGGACATGGGGTAGTTGAAGAAGGTGGAGGGTAACAGATGACCAGATCTGTGCACCACAGGAATTGGAGAATGTTGGTGCTGTACATACCTGCAGTAGCTTCAAGCCTGGGTAGATAGAGCTGTTGGGACTCAGGGTGTGCAATGAAACCCTCCTGAAATGCAGATAAATCCTAGATCTTTGCCATGGCTTGCTCTATGCAGAATCTGCATTGCTGGCAGACCCCAAAACACCTCATGAAAATTAGTTCATGTGGCTGAATGAGCTGTAGCCATGTGAACATGGACAATCAGTAAAACTAAAAGTTATGCCTATGTATCCCTTAAAACTCAGTCTGGACATCTCAGGAGATGCCACAGCCCCACAGCCAACATGTAGCTGTGCTGTGTGCTGTCTAGGAAGTCACCAAGGAGTTCTTGACCCTCCAAACTTCTCTGACTACCTGAGACTTTGTGCCCATTCATGGACGGGGCTTAGTGCGGATTCCTTGTCCAGACACAGTGTTTCTAGCTTGGAGGGTTTTGAGGATTCAGTCCAGAGGTGCTGGCAGTGGAATTTGGATGTGCAAATCAGATTAGCATTGTGTCTCTTTCATTCCATTCAAAGCTGCTGCTCCATCCCTACTTGACAGGTTAAAACTGAATGTCCATTTTAAAAGCAAATTAACTGAAAGGAGAAAAGGAAGCCAGAGGCATAGGGGTTTGAATTTAAGTGATCTAAATTCTGGATGAAGAAGTCTGGGAAAGAGATAAGGAGATGGAGACACTTCAACACCACTTGTCATCTTAACTCACAAATCCCACTTTGGTTTGCTGTTAACATTACCTACATGGGGTCCAGCATTAAAAATAATAAAAGGATGGTGTGACCTGAGTCACCCTTCTCTTGCTTGTTCCCCACACAGTAGCTATAACACCTCTTGTTTGGCCACACATTTGATTGGCACGAGGACCCCCAAAATGACATAAGAGCTCAGGGAAGCAAGCAGGAGGGGGTGTATCAGCATGGATCAGCCCTCTGATTCTCACAGCAAAATCCTAACAGCCTGTGGCTGTGCTGCCAGGTTCAGGCTGCCTCACCAAGCTCTAGTGGTACCCACACGCCGTGCTGAGCCCTGCCTGCTGTCCCAGCTCCATGGAGCCAAGGGCTCTGGCAGGGACCATGCTGGCAATTGTGCAACCCTGCTCAGCCACAGATTTCCTCTGGCAGCAGCAGCAGCACAATAGTGGGCCTGATGGTAAACGGGAATTGTTTCCCTGCCACAATAGGGCTCTGGATGAAATCATTCCCCGATACCAGGCAGCCTCGACGTGCCTCCTCTGCTCCCCACCCTGGTTTAGTTGGTAGCGCCTTCCTGCTCCCTGTGGGCCACAAGTCCCTCATAAAATGACAACACAATAAAACAAAATAATAATGGAATCCATATAAGGCTTGATGTCTTCATTGCTTCTAAGAAAAAGTGCCAAGGGAGTTTCACCTGAACAGAGGCAGCAGATTCCCAGCACTGGCAGAGATTTTTTTAAGAGGAGGAAAGAACATTTTTCAAGCCCTGGATGCCAGCATCCGTCTCACACATCCTCAGCTGTACACCTACATAAGAAAAAAAGCAGGTACTTACAGGAAATGAATCCCTGGGTCTGGCAGATATATACAGAGTTAAGCTCACCTGAACATCTAGGGGCTGCCTGAGAGGGGAGATGACTCCTGGCAGCCCCATCGCAGAGGCTTTGGCAAGGCTGGCCTGCTCCCAGCATCTGCCTTCCTGGTGGCATTGGGGACCATCAGCCTCTAGCAGAACATTTTGTGGTCAGAGTAATTGCATTGTGTTGTCTTAAAACTGCCGAGGCGTGGCCCTAAATAAAACCAGAGCCCCGGTCTCACTGCAGGCACAGCAGCCCCCAGCTCCCTGAGCATGCAGTCTGATGCCTGGCCCAGTCCAACCCTGCTGCCCTGCTCTTATTTTAGTCATATGGTTATTAATGAACTTTTAATTGCATAGAGGGAAAAAAGATAAACATATGATTTGGGACAAATACATACATGTCACTCTCTCTCATATCCCTCTGTATTTTGGTGTCCTAGAACCTAAATGCACCATTTAATTATTTGTGGTGGCAGTGCCAGAGGAACCTAACATTTATTTATATGGTTAAATCAGCTGCAGATGTGACTGTGCTTTTTCCTTCCTTCTTTCTTTCCTTCACTGTTGACACTTCTGACATCTCCAGGATGGCTCCCCCACCCTCTCATTCAATGAGGGCATCTGAAAAGCGTTGGGAAATGGCCTACTGATCCCAGTCCTGTCTGCAGGGATGGGCATCCCACATCACTCTCACAGGACTCTGCTATTCTCCTGCTCAAAAGCAAGGGCTTGACAAATTAAGACCTCAAACACCAGGAACTGAAGGGAAAAGGAAAATTTCCTGTGCCCAGGAGAGCTCCTCTGGTGAAGGAATTCCTTCAGCTGAGACCTCACAGCTCACAGCACCTGTGGGCATGTGCTGGAGGAACTGGGTACCACAGGGAAGAAGAATCATGCTGTTTCCTGAGAAGCCCAAGCCAATTTTTGTCCCTACCAAGAAACCACACCTTCTCTTTTCTTTTTGAGCCTGTAAGATATCAAAGTGATCTCGGTTTTTCATTTTTTGGGTGGGCAGGGACTGTATGGAACCTCTGTCTAAGCTGGGCTTTGGCAAAACCTACTGCCTGGGACTTGCTTGCATCAGGCATGTTTTGTGGTTTGGGTTTATCCCTGTGAAAATCAGGCTCAGCATTAGCTTTCAGCATTAGCCAGGTGACACAGTGAAGCCAGATATGCTTGTTTGGCTTTCAGAAACACTATCAATTTTCACATTATTATTTTTCCTCCCACTATCACGTTTCTTGTCTTGAATATAATTTGCATAAGCAGGGTACCAGCCGCTCCAAGCAGCGTGCCAGCAATTGCCACCAGAAATCAGGACAAATATTGCTCTACCCCTTTTGGCAAGAGAAGGCAATCTCTTTTTGCTTTACCTGGAAGATAGTCATCAAGACTAAGCATGAGAAATTTAACACTGCACCCAGAAAATGCACTTCAGATTCTTTTGGCCAGAGACTGTCCCGTTCTAGGATGCTTAAATGATGTGACAATAAGAGGAGTAGAAGCATTTAGGAGGTAGGACTGCTAGGATGATTTGCTTTTAAACTTCCAAATGTATCTTCAGCTGATGTTGAAACTGCATTTGCTGTTGGAGAGCTGGAATATGAGTGGTGCTGGAGGTGTCAGGTGCTGGCTGCACCACCCCACCAAGGCAGCCCAGACACTTTTCAAAGCCAAACACCATCTCTCTAAGGGCATTTTCAAGTATCACTTGTAATACTGCTCTTGGGGAGGCTGGTCACAACATGACTGACACAATCTCTTTAAATTGACTCATATATAAGGAGGATAACTTGGTTACTCTGATTCTCTTTGTAGCAATTATTCACTATGAACATTATGTAATCTGGTTCATCCTGTGTTATGTGAAAAGGCAAAATATCCATGAGATTGTTTCACCTTTACATTTGTATACACACAAAGGCTCAAGAGGTATATTTATTGTATTTTGTTAGTTATCTACATTTAGTTTTTCTTTTTTCATGTTTTGTTTTTCTCATAAAAATGCACAGAAGCCTAAGCATATATACATATACATATATGCATATGTATGCATGCATACAAAGGTGGAGCATGTATATTCAATAATCTGCAGTGTGTCTATAAATGTATATGTACACATTTATGCATATAAAGATTTACACAGACACATATAAATGTACATGCATGTCTCTACCTATCCATATGTATGGGCACATGCTGGGTGTATAAAATGACTGACTACTCGAGCACTGTTCCAAGGCACACTGAGTCCCATGGTACAGACTTTGAGCCTTCACAACAGCTCCCAGGTTAGACAGGCAAGTCCACTGCCACGTAGCAGCATTCTGCCTCTTACACATGATGAGCTGCTTGCATTGAAATTCAACACATTTTTAAAGAGGTTTTTTATTTTTATTTTTTGCAGCCACTATTCACAAGTCTGACTCCTCTCCTGCTCTCAGTGAAGCCATCGTCCTCTCTGCCTGGCCGCCAACTTCTCCTGGGGCCAGGGCAGCAAAACCAAAACAGATTTGGTACAAAGCACTGACTGCTGGCTTTCCTGACATTGATCTGGCATACCCAGAGAACCTGAAATATTTCAAAATTATCTTTAAAATGACCTCTTACATCTTATTCCACGGTAGGCACATTGCAAACAGCATGCAGGTACCTCAGCAGTTCACTGCACCAGCTGAACTCCATATATTTTTTGTGAGTTTTGAATGTATAACACAGCCTGTCTGGTAGCTGATGATGGCCTTGCTCTGCAGTGTTTTGGCACCTCCCCGGTGTGGCTGTGCTTGCCGAAGGGCCGTGCTCCGGCTGCACGCCTCGCTGCTGGGAAACCTGCCGGGGGCTGCTGGGGACAGGGTCCTGGCCTGCAGCGCTGCAAGGCACTACAGTGCCATTTTGAATTAAAATATTTATTCCTGACATCTTGCAAGAGGGGAAGGAAAAAAAAAACCAAAAATGAAAGCAAAAGCTGGCTGTAATTCAAAGTCTCTGCAAAGTCACTGGGAATCTTCCAAAAGGCTTCAGTGAGAGCAGGATTAGCTCCCCTCATATATACATAAAATTTGTTGTCTTTTGCATATCAAAGTGGTGAAGCTTCTGTTCTCTTCAGCTATTGCTTTTGAGTGTGCTATGAACAGAACATAATCTGTCCAAAAAAAAATAAAAAAATAGTCTTTGACAAGGAGGACTAGCTGAAATGCTGAGACAAACTTGGCCATGTTCCTGCAGTGAGAGCAGCACCAATAAAGACGTGGGCTGGTCTCTAGATGCCATCGATCATGTGATTTGGATGCTTGTTCGAAAACTCTTGCTGCATCTCTGTTGTTGTTTATTCTGATAAACCCTTCCTCATCCTCTCCTCTCCCCCTTGGCCCTCCCTCCCACACTTGCAAGGATGCCATATCACAGCCAGGCTGCAAAGGGCTGGGACTCCTCAAGGTTTCTCCCAGCTGCAGTAGCAGACACTAAAGAATCCACAAAAGCAGGAAAAAATAAAAAGGCAGAAGGAAAACTTCCCAAGCTGTGGCACTTGTTGAGATGAGGGGCTTCACAGAACTCTGCTTCTCAAATTCCAGCTTCACTGCCCTTCAGCTCTCCATAAACTCAGTCAAGTCTCTGTAGATCAGATAAGACTTTACCTAATATGTAATTTCTGTGGATTTTTCTGCATGTCTCCTCTCCTCTGGGGATTTGTTCACTGATGCTAGACTTCACTGATACATTAAGTCTGGAAATCTGGTTAATAATAAGGCTGATGAGACAACCTATTAAAAGGTTAAGGTGAATGAAGGTCACCCACTTCCTCGTGAGCTTCTCATGACCAGAAGGAGCAGTGACAAAAAAGTGACAAAAGCCATTGATCACCACACCCCGAATCCTCTTTTCTCAGGAATTTGACCACATCCTGTCTCAACCACATGCAAAGAACCTGTATGCTGTTCCAGAAAAAGCACATTCATTAAATGGGGGTTTACAATGGCATTGAAGCAAAGAGTGGAATGGGGAACCAAAGTGCTGGAGAGGGGTGAGGCTGCAGATATTTCTCTGGTCTGGCCACATCCAGGCTGTGTGGTGATATCCAGCAGAGTGGTGAAATGGGAGCAGAAGATACACTCATATCTACATGGACACACATGTACACACAAAGTCCCACTGTGGATGTGTGGAAACCCTGAGGATGAGCACAGGCTGGTCTTCATTAGCATTTGGACAGAAAAAAATCCACTTCCTTGTCTTATTTCTGGACACTGAAAAACATCAGCACTTTTTTTGCAACTTCTTGAAATATTTTCAGCATGTGCCTGACCCAGCTTTTCTATGCACCCAGGGAATTATGGAAATACAGAAGACTGATGGAGCTGCTGGAGAGAACAGTGGCATGGTTATGCCCAGGCTAGCAAACAGAAGAGCATTTCCAGTGCATGCTGAAAATTCAGATTCTGTCCAAGTCTTTGGAGAGCAGATGTCAATTATGAATCACATGATTACTCTGCCATATTTTTCTGGGTTATGCTCATTGACTTAGATAAGGTATCATTTTTCACCTACAAAATATGCTGCATATACAATAAATAATATGCACAGTACCATAATAAATATTCAGTATATATGGTGTGTGCATTATAGTGGTCCTGGTAGAGTTATAGCAGAACAGTCAAGGCTGAATTGGCATTTTCATTATAAAGGCTGATAATTCAAGATCAGTAGCAAAAGACAATGAAATACCATCTGCTCTCACACAAACAGCTTTTGCAGAGGGGTTTTAAGGTCTTGATGCAAGCAGTTCTGCAGAGAGGACAAAAATGAGAGAGCTCCTGAGACACTGTCTCTCGCTGTCAAAACCTTTCATCTGATTTTGTTCCCACTTAGATGGCAGCTGATGCTTTTCCTAAATCTCCGACTTCTGGAGCAGGAAGATATTGTGAGCACTAGTGTTCTCCTAGGAGATATAAAGAAGTGTTTCCTAGACTTACAGCCACAATAAAAAAACTTGTAAATGCAAACGCTGCAGCTCACCAACCAATTCAAAGATGGGGTTAAATAGTTCTCTCTGCCATGCCTGGACACTGAGGAGCAGCAACACGCCCTCAGCACTTGCTGAAGGCCAGGATGATGTGGACTGGGGCTGCTGATGACCACTTCCAGTGGTACCAAGTTCAGTAACTGGGCCACTGAAATCATTGTACAGTGTCACATATTTCCAAAGATCTGGCCTCTCTGAACTGGGAATTACTATCTCTCTTTAATGCCATTTCTGTGGTAGCTTGTATGAGATGGCATTACAAGAACTCAATTAAATACTACTGACCCAATCATATCACTGGCTTGTACAAAGCCATTTTGGTAGCCTCAAGGCAACCCTTGTATGCCCTTTCAACATTTTTTTTTTTTTTTTTGTGATGGCTGCATTCAGGTGGAGGTTGCACAGGAAGGGCAGAAGTTTTTGGAGTATTGCCTGGCAGTGTTCAAAATGGGGCTGGATGGACCCAGGTGAGCAGCTTTGCTGGTGGGGAGGGACAGGAGGTGTTTTCTACCAGAGGGTGTTAAAGAAGAAGTGGGAGGCCTGGTGGTGGGTGACAACCTCTTCTTTTAGCATATCTGCTTGCAGAGGGCATGTCTGTTTACACCTTGAACTAATCACAGTGACAACCAGCAGTGAAAACCTGGATGTGGGAAAATCCACAGGAATTTTGCCCAGACTTTTCCCTTGAGCTGTTAGACCAACAGTTCAAATGTATTTCTTGCAGGATGTGGTACCTTTCCCTCCAAAAACCAAATTTATGCAGACTTTTTAGCTCAAACCCAGGAGGCACCTAAGCATCTTTCCCCCCAGTTCCTAGGACAATAAAAGGACGTCGATGCTGCAGGGTGCAAACCCAGGTAAGTGGAAAGACCCATCTGTGACCACATAAAAGCTCCCTGCCCATCCTGACGTGTCTAACAGGTGAGTTCTGCAGTTTTGTAATTCCCTGCTTTGCTGGCTGGCTCTGTATTGATGATAAGTATTATTCACACATCATCACAGTCTCAGTTCGGCAGCCCTTGAGCCTGTTTCCAAAAGAAGCTGTCACAGACAATAAACACCAAAGTAACCCCACTTCCAGTTTAATTGTTTTCTCAAAATATCACTAGCAATTAGACTATATTAGCAACAGATTGTTTGCAGTAGCTCATTCTCTCAGTCAAAACTGGTTTCTTTCTCTTTTACAATCACACAAAACATCTGAAACTAGAAAGTACCTAGGGTGGTGGTTTGGATTTTTTTTCCTTTGAGTCAGAATCAAGTAAACAACTGACATTACTTCTACAAAAGCCAAAATATCTGGGAAAAAAAGCAGGATAAAAATATGGGATGGCTGGGACTTTTTTAATGTTTACAAATTTATGGTGAAAGTTTTAAGAAAATACAGTGACAGCACTGCCTGCAGTACAGTAGGAACTGACAGTCAATAAATAAAACTAAAGGACTGTGCAATAAATAAATACAAGACTAATATAATATGTTTGCAGCAGGCTGATCAGTTTTAAATCCTTTGCCTAAGGCTGACTTTTACAATAAACAAACCACGCCTGTATGCTTTTCTCTATTGGTGCTGGATGAGCCCAGTTATTTATGGTTGGGCTCACCTTATTCCCATGAGATTTTTTTGCCCATCTCAGACTTTTTCCCCCTAAAAAAAAAAAGAAAATAAAACCCAAAGCAGAGTAATCCCCCCCAGAGGTAAGGTGCACCTACTCCATTTGTTCCTATATGTGCCCTCTGCTGTGCTGCATGTGTCAAACTGTGTCCCATGGTATCTCTGGGGATTTTTTTCCGAGGCCAGCTTAGCCAAGTGACCGCAATCTTTTTATTACCTTTGGTGAAAAACATTAGCCCTTTCTTTTAAGCAGTGCTGCACGGTCGAGGGGGCTTTGAGGGCTCCAGACAAACGTCTGCAAAACCATCTCTGGCTCAGTGGCTGTGATCACGGGCTAGGTAATTTGTTTGATTAGAGCATCCGTCTAAGACAAAGAAAGTGTAGTGGAGTGAGTCAGGCTCTGGTCTCATTTACAGGTCTGGAGATGCATGGAGAAGCTATTACAAGTGACCTGTGACCTGGCCCACCCTCAGGTGAAACGGCTTTGCCCAGTCACCTCCTGTTAGCCTCAGCCAAATGATAGGCTTCGGGGAGCCCAGGACGCGCCCATGCTTCATCAGACAGACAATATCAGCCCCACCGGCCCGGCCCCGAGCTATGCAGATGCAAAAGCAGATGAATTTTTTAAAAAATAATGGGCTTTCAAACTTGCTGTGGCGATAGTGTTACTTACAACAAATCTGTCTGCAGTTTTGGGGCTGCAGAGATAAAAGCCCTTAGGAAAAATGTCAGTGGCTTGAGTTTATTTATATGTAAGGTAACCATGAAAAATGTCGGCATACCACTAATTGTAGGGCATATTTATTCTGCACAAGTTGTTTTCCACATTAGCACAGTTGTTAAAATGCAGTTTTGCCTCAGGAATATTATAACTTTATCTTCTGTAATTATAAATGTGGATGTTGCTGGGGTATTATATACGTTGAGGAAGAAACGAAAGAAATGGGCACTGCAAGGAAGAAAACAAACACAATTAAAAATGCAATGTAGTAATTTTATGTAGCATACTTGGGAAGTGGGGACCTACAGATAAGCTAGAAAAGCAGCTAACATTGTGTCAGATCCTGGCTTTAGATTTGTTTGCTTTCCCACTTCAAATCTCTCCCATGGTTTTCCACTCAAACCAACTAACTAGGACCAGTTGGCAAGGCAAACGTTTATGTGCAGCAGCACATTAATCTGCCCTGTGCAGTCACAGTAGTGTAAAACCCATTTTACTATGAGCAACTAAACACAGAAAGCTGGAATGCAATGGCACAATGGAGTTATCACACAGCAAATGTTTAATGAATGACGATGTAAGAGCATCTTTTGATAGGAGTGCTGCCTTGAGAAAAGCTTTGAGAAATGCTTTTGAGAAACTGCCTTGAGTCACTGCCTTGAGAAATGCCTGGAAAATAAAATTGGGAGTTTTCCTTGCAGTGTGAAGAGGCAAAATTTAGACATGATTTGCTCACACGGAGCAAATTCCCAGCTTGCCTGGGAGTCAAAGTGTTCTCAAGAAAGTTATCACTGAGAGTGGGACTGTGGTGGTGACAGCAGCCTCCAGAGCAGCAGGCACATGGGCTCATCCCCCTGCTTCCACCTCTTCCTTCACGTTATACGCACCCCAGGCCTGCACAGCCCAGAAATGTAGATGGACACACACACAAAAATTTACATACTGGGATCAGGAATCAGTTTCTTTCCTCAGGGAGGAGCCATTCAATGGCACAGGAAAGCACTTGGTAGCATTTCAAGGTTTTTGGGTTTCATTTTTTTTACTGACTCCTGATATTTATACCAAAAAAGCAAATCATCCCATCCTGAGTTTAAAAGAGAGATCACACCAAATTTCCACTAATATCTTGGCAGGGGCCAAGTAGAAACATATTTGTCATACCACTACTATCCACCTGAGCTTTTCAGCAAAAGCTCTGTTCACGGGCATTATTAGAAACCAGTCAGGTATAAAAAATACCTGGGAAATTCAGTGTGGTCGTGAGGTTTGTCAACCAAAATCCTGGAATATTTCCATCTCTCATCTACTGCAGTCTTCTTTTTTTCCCCTAATTTTTCCCCTCCAAGGATTCTTACTGCCCTCTAAAGGCTCCTGATACTTCAATTTCCTTTCTCCTTCCACTGCATTTCCCCCCATGCCCATCCTTTTTTTCCCTCTTCTCAAAGTTTTGGCAATTTCCTGTTTTGCTGGACAGTGCAAATGGAACAGTCCAACTCTCCTACTTTTACCCTCAGGGATATCTGTGGCAAACAAGAAAGCTGGATGGTGATGCACCCTGAGAGTGAATCAGGAAACAAGGAGAGGGTCCATTGAAAGACTTGGACTTCATGGCACCCAATTTGCCTAAATTGTTTTTTCCTGGAGCTAGGCATGCTAATGTGCTCCTTCTCATTTCCTCCAAACACACTTAGCATTCTTTAGACCTCCCCAGACCTAACAACACAGAGGTTCTATCACAGATGAATATCTCCAACAGGCACATCTCTGCCAGAGCTTCACATCGCAGACCATCCCAAAGTGCATAACCCTGGAAAGTCATCACCTCAAAGGGCTGGAGGGGATTTCCAGAGGTAAATTGTGCTGTCCCTGGCCCATGGCACCTGTGTCATTCCTGACAGAATGCTTATCTTTGGGGTTTTAAGGCCTTCAGTGCTGGATATGCTGCCACCTCCCCAGGCAGTGTCCTGCAGGGCATCGCTGTTCTTATCACAAGAGGGTTTTAACCTGAATCTTTCTTACTGCAATTTAAGCTCATTACTTCTTGTCCTATCTTCAAGAGGCTTGGAGATCTGATTATTGCCTTCCTCTTTGCAGCAGTCCTTTACATTTTTGAGGATTGTTTTGTTGACACAGACACTTCTCTGCACCAAAAGCACCATCTGAGGAGAGGTTTATCTCTCCATTGCTGAAGCTAGCATACTTTTGGTTATAATGTCCACTGGAAGCACTTCTATTGTAAATTCACTTTACAAAATGAACTGAAAACTGAAATGTAACCTCATTGAAAAGCTCACATTATGGGAATTTATACTCCCTCTTTACCATGCCTAAAAATACAAACAAGACTATTTTTGACTTATGTGTAATTGAAATAAAAATAAGCAGACATAATTTTACCAAACACCAGCACTGAATACTCATCATTTAGGACCCCAGGAATGATCATGTGGACTTAAAAATAATAAAATTTCAATGATACATATGAAGCCCTTTGTAATTGCCATTTGGGCTAGGTTCTCTCAGAGCTTGACCTGGGCTTCTATTCACTTGAGTCAACTATTCATGCACCAGAAAATTAGATGTCTTGTCATTTGCTGTGGGCTAATGGGTATGGAAAATCCAACACATCTATTTAAGGTGGCATAAATGACTCCCTGGAAATGCCCTTTTTTATCCTCCTAAGAGAGTGCCTAACATTAAAGGCTTTCAGAGCAAAAACCATAGTGGAACAGGGTGTATTTTCACAGACTTTCTCCCCAGTGAAGCAGCATCTCTGTTGGTACACTTATTTGATTCAGACAAAAGCTGGGATACTCACATCGTCTCACATCTCCCAGGTCTTCAATAAAGATGACAAATATTAAAATACCCATGACAAATTCACCAGGAGGTGAATAGCATCTAAAGAATACTGCATTTCTTATTGCTTTGAAGTATTTCAGACTACAAAAAGGCACATTCACTTCAGTGCTCTACCACTGAATGTCACTGACTCAGGCATATGTTCCTGTTGAGGAGCAGCCTGATGGGTATTTTTTAGCTTCTACAGGCACTTTCTTCTTATGGAACAGTTTGAAGAGCTACAACCTTTATAACATGAAGTTGCCTCCATTTCAGAAGAGAAATGGCTGCACATCTGCTGTATTGATGTCCAAATTCTGGTTGATTTTCTTCATCAAGAACTGAGTTTGCAAATGCTGCCTGCTCTCAATTGTGATGTTCAAGTTCAGCACAAGGTGTCTCTTTTAGAGGGCCAGGTAATTTTGAGGTTTGGTTTGCCCACAGGTTTGACCTAAGGTTCTTGCCTTGGGGAAAAAAGTAAAAAGCTGCACCGAGCAAAAAGAGATAAAATTCTTACATACCACCACTGGTGGAGGTGAGGAAATAATGAACTAATTAGCTCAGTAATTAGGACTTTGAGAATGGTTCAGGATTGAAAACAGTCCACATCATACAGGAAATGTTTCCTCTGTTTTGGAAAACAGCAAGCTACTTCTTCTGAGGTCGTAGTCAGGTGGTTGTATTCACTAATCACCAATGAACATATCTGTATGAACTTGTCTGCTTGTTTTTAGAGAAAACTTATATAATCTTTTCTGATGTGTACAGGCTCCTTACGGAGCCCCATAAGTCCAACCCTAAGTGCCAAAATACCCAATTTTGACCAAAATAGCTTTCATCATCTCAAGAAGGAGGTTGTCCCTGTCCTCTCAGTGAAGTTAAAATGTTAACAAGAGACTCTTGCAGCAAAGTGACAGAGCTGTGGCATTTGCTATTAGTGAAAGGTTCTTAAAATATGTCTAGTCATTTCAAACTAAAAGCATGTTTGAACTTAGCAGTCTGCTCTTGGGCTTTCCACACTGGTAAAATTAGTCAGATAAACTTTCTTCTCAACAGATTTCCTTCCTGCAAAAGCAAGCCATAAAGTCATATTTCATATATATGAAAAATATAAATATATTTATTTTTTGGTCATGCTTTTTTATACTGTGCTATCATGATGCAAGATGAAAGAGTGAACATGGTTCAAAAGGTGCTGCTTGGATTCCAGACCTCCCTGATTTTTTAGGAAAAATCCAGCGGGGAAGACGCAGGAACAAGAGGATAAAAGGGTAACAACAGTTGTACTAAACTGTGGGCGTAGCCAGGCCATAATAGCTCCTTGGCTATGGGGTTATTGAGGCAGGGCTGATAGTTTGCTGCATCTTGCAGGAATAAAACAAGCAGCTTTGATTTTCTTGCCCAGTGCATGCACCGCACCCTTTGAAACCCAATCCAACCAAATGAAAAGGTTTGGATATATTGCCATTTAATAATTGCCTCCTGCTCAGTGAGGAGTGAAGCTTTTTCTTCCCTTTCTTCCCTTTCCTCCACAACAAATTCTCACTAGGATTTTATTTTTTTTTTTCCACTACAGACAGCAAACATAATTATACAACAGATCATAACAGCTTACATAATGCCCTTTATAGAAACCTGCCTTACCTCAGAGGCATATTAGCATTTCTTATGGGTTTAAGGGGTGAGGGATTAATTACAGATTTTCAAAATATGCCTAATTACATATTTACTGGTGGAATAAATAATTCATATTTCATAACTCGCCATGAAATGACTACTTTCTTTTGAAGATTAAAAATTTGAGGCTTGAGGAATGTTAAAGTTCAAACTCCGAATAAAGACTCCTAATCCTTTATAGATCTGCATTTTACTCACATGAAAAACACAGCAGAAAGTCACTCTTTCACCTGAATGACTTGTAGACCCCTTGAAATTTCTCTCTTGGCAATCTATCAAACAAAACGAGCAAAACATTAAAAATGTGATTTGTTCATTTACTTTGGCGCTTGGATAGATCATGTAGGATTTCAGGAAGCAGATAAATGACTTGAAAGCACGAGTTCCCCTGAGCCTTGGCTTTTGCAGTGGGACCAGCAGCATCTCTGTGTACAGGATGGGGTGGGCAGTGGGTTGTAGCCTCCTCCCAGGGCCAGTGTGGGGGCTGCTGCTCTGCTGTGCCTGCCAGTGGCAACTGAGGGCTCCTCACATCTCCCTGATGGCCAGTGTGCCTTTAAATGCTTCGTGGCACTGGATCATTTGGAAGCATAAATCAACTTGCCCCTTTCCTGACCTGCTCTAACATACAGCCAGTGGTTTCCTTCCTTATATTTTATATTAGCCAGAGTTAGCAAAAAGAATATCCCTATAGCATTTAGGGAATATACTAATTATTACTGAAGGGTAAATATCTGCCTTCAGAAAGGATATAACTGGTTTTGAACATTTTATTTATTGAAGAAACAAAACAAATGGCCTTCAACAACA